>NW_023501251.1:0-28768 GCF_013396195.1 Fusarium tjaetaba
AAGTAAGCTATTTATTAAAAGTAAGTTTATTAACTTAAAATAATATTTTTAAAATAACTTTTATTATAATTATTATATAGTTAATTAAAGCCTAGCTATAAATAACTTATAGTAATATAATATCCTTTATATTAATTAATTTTTATTACATTAATAATAATATATACTAAAAGCTTAATATAACTAAAGGCTTTATATACCTTTATAAAGCTATTAAAAAAAGTAATATAAAAAATATAGTTTTTATAGATTTTATTTACTTTAGTTATAGTATTTATATATATATATTACTTAAAGAGTATCCCTAAAAAAAGCCTATATATAATAAGAAAAATAAATTACTAAATAATAAAAATAAAGTAATTAAAACTATAAAGTAAAACCTAGTATAAAGATAAGTTATTAAGTAAAATAATTATAAGGAAAAGTTAAATAGGCTAGTAGCATTTAGAAAAAAAGCTTATCTATTAGAGACTTAGTTATAATTAGGATTAGGTTTTTAGTTAAATAAAGCTTCTATACTAAATAAGTTATGGGGTTTTGAATATAAAGCTTATTTCTAACATTTATACGGGTGGATAGCAGGATCTCAGATGCAGGAGAAACCCTACACTCGATGATTTACCTTGCAGATACCATCTCTGGACCGCCGGTCGAATCATGCTTTTGAGTGTTTGCTGCTAATTATCAAAGAGTTCGAAGGTTGAAGTTGTAACTTTTGTGCATTTTATAGGATTTTGATCATTTAGTCCCCAGTATTAACAGCTTAGAAGACTTGAACCCTACTTTATCTATGAAGACATTGAGTGACGTGTCATGCTTGGGTGGCCTAAGCCACTGCCCTGCCTGTCTGACGTTAGCGCTTTGGATTCCATTCACTAACTTGAAGTCCTCACAAATAGAGGCTGCTTTACATCCCTAGTTATATAGACACCCTACAAGCTTGAGCAAGGTTGACTACGAGTCTCTTATCTCGGCTTTCGCTACCCTATCATTAGTCAGATTATTCCCACGCGCCATGACTTCTGAAGAGTGAGCATCCCTGTCTATATGCCATGAAATGCTTGAGGCCGTAGTCTAATATCCTTTGCAGTCTAACCGATGATTTTATCATTACGAATGATAAAGACTGTCTAGAGATTGAGCTATTAGCTATAGTATGTGGTATTTAACATTTCACTGCGCAATACTAGTATTCAAGTTAAGAACCCAGCCTTTCGTCTTGACAATAAGCTGGATCTGTTGCTTCCAAAAGGCACAGTTAAGCGAATGTTAAGTGCGAGAATGCTTCAATGACATCAAAGGCTGCTAGAGTATGATCCATAACCTCCTTAATCTCTCGTTTCCGCAGCATGTCTGGGATTGATCGACGTGAAAAGTTCACGGTGTGCCTGATTTCATCACATTCAACAAGTCTAATTACTGTTATAACATACGTATTAAGAAGACGCTCAGACACTCTGTGGATGCCAAGCCAACACGACCAAAAAGGGACCGCTGTTTGCGGTAATGCTTGTAATCGGATTCCATCACCACTAATGTCAGTATTAACTGTTGCTGATGAACTATTGCCACAAGCGTCGTGGGGGAGAAAGGGACAGCAGCTCAATAGAAAACATGTTTCTGAGCGAAACTAGCGACAGCGAATGAGATCCTAATAATATAAATGAGGATGGCTACTATGAGGTAAACATGACTAATCTATCCTGGTGGCATTACCCTCAAAAAGACATTACTTCGTATTCATTATGTTAATACCGGAGACCTTGACAACAGCCTTCCACGCCGCCTCTTGGTTATCGCGATCGTGCAAGTGCGGATGCTGCATTGCTTCGATCGGGCCAGTGACCTTCTTGGGTGGTGAGGCGTAGAATAGCCCTGAAACGTCAGTCCCAAACTGATATGCCTCGAGGTACCGCCTCGCAGCAGTCTCAGGAGTCTGCGACATGCCAGGGATAAGCTTCAGTACGGGAAGCACCACCCACTTTATGGCCAGTCCGGCGTTACGCGACGCCTGGGTGTCTGGCGCACTGCCGGGCGATACAGCGTATACGGCCATGCCAGAGGGTAATTGACGTGCCAGGGCAGCAACCCACCAAACGATTATGAGCTTTGCATCGGCATACGCCCGATTGGCAGCGTACTTGACACCCCTTCCACTTCGCAGAATTGCTTGAATGGCAGCGGCTCGGTCACCCTGGTGGTGTTGGGCTGCTAAGGCGGCGACGTCTGTGAAGCTGAAGAGGGGCATATCCCCTCGGGCAGGTTCTGCACCAGAAACAACAATCCGCGCCTCGGAGCTCAGCAGGTTGGCGTTGAGGAGCCCAACAGCCAGTTGATGATGACCGATTAGCGGGGCCTGAGTAGCTTCGACGCCTGCGGTAGTAAGCACGCGCTTGTTGCCTCCGACTAACCCTGCATTAAGGAGGAGGAAATTGATCGGTGTACCTCGCTTGACGAGCTCGGCGACGGCGGATTGAGTACTTGCCGATTCATTCAGATCCAGCTCTAGTGGTGTAAAGACATGTTTTCCTGCTTCTTTTGCGAGCTGAGCAGCCGTTTCCTGGGCTCGAGCCAGTCTGCGTCCGGTGATGATGACCTCTTGCCAGCCGTCTGCAGCAAGGGCGAGGGCTGCTGCATAACCAAGGCCTGATGTGGCTCCAGTGACAAGCGCGATTAAATGTTCCATGGGTATTTCCTTGGCGAGGCCTTGCCTGCAATACTGGCAGTAGATGTCTGGTGGTAGATTGCTGCTGTTGTAGATGCTTCTGGCTTAGCAAGGAAAGACTACACTTGATGAAGAGTGGTAATAGCCTGGCCTTTTATATAGAATAACCCGAGTCACAGTAAAAGCCTCTGCACTGTCGTTGCCATCACTTGTGGCTGCTTGGCCAGCATGGCCTTCAAACGGACGCTTGATACATCAAATGTTAGTGCGATCCCGTCGGAGCCCGGACAAAGCCCCACTTTCGTGCGGGCTCGGCCGAACTGATGCGATTTAGCTCGCGCAAGCCCGCACGTCACAACATTCCATCTCTATTCTATACACGACTTTTTCCTCAGGTACAGTCTGTTGATTGAATAATAAAAATAATGTCGCAAGGTCTTCACCCCAAGCCAATGCGCTTAGGCACGCGAAGCTGTGCCCAGTGTCGAAGGCGAAAAGTCCGATGTGTATTTCCGACCGAGCCACGCCGACCACCATGCCAGCAATGTGCTCTGCGAAGCATTCCATGCCTCGCTCAGCAGCCAGCAGCGCAGGACACCATGTCGCTGGGGGACTCGTCACCCCCGGGAGAAGCGCGACTGAACCAGCGGCTCGCCGAAATCGAAACCAACGTGCACGACATCTGGGCTAGTTTGGCCATGACAGGGACATCTCCATCGGTCACAGAGCCACTGCCAGCGGGGCCATCCACGACGTTCAGCATGAAAAGTCATGCTGGCGCCGAGACGGATTCAATGGCCGATGTTGAGATCGTTACCCATACTACAACGCCCGACGAGTCCGGCATAGCCTGTAAAGCCTTTGGCTTCCAGGATGCGCCGCTGCTCACCCTTGTCAAGGCGGCCAGCATGACAGAAGAACTGCAGTCTAATTACCCCGAGCCAATCACAAGAAACAAAGCCAACGACCCCGTCAATTTGCCATGGTTTCCGATGCTGCATGATGACGATCTATTGATGGTCCTCGCGGCAACGGAGCAATATTGGCCCATCTGGCCACCCTGGCAGTACGGCGCCCTGCCTCCGAATATGCCCATTCTCCAAGCCAGTGGAGTTAGATATGCCGCTGAGTTCCTGTCTCGCATGGCAAGGTCCAGCAGTCCCAGCATCGCAGCCAAGGCCTGGCTCTGGCTGTCACTTTGTATTCAACAAGCGCCAAAGACACTGCAGCTGTCACACTGCGAATTATCACACGAAGCCCTTCTTGCGTTATACTTAAAAACAGCCAGCAAACTGCTTACATCGGCGACTAGGACGAATAACACATTAGACGACATTGAAGCCCAGCTTATCCAGCAGAGGATCTATGTAGACATGGGCAGGCCACGCCAGGCCTGGCTTATCGTCCGTCGGGCCACGGATGAGGCGCTGCTCCTGCGTCTTCATCGTGCCACAGAAGAAAGAGGACAAGGCCGCGAAGCAGCTATATGGAATGAGATATGGCGTCTCGAGACCACCTTGGCTCTGATCCTAGGCTTGCCGAGCACTATCCCCATCCCCGAGTATAACAGCAGCGGAAGCAACGGCAATAACCCGCTCCATGTGCTCCTGCACAGAGTTCAGAGCCTCGCCGCGGCTGTCGTGGCTAGGAACCAGAGTCCGCAGCCAAGCTATCTAGTCACTATGCAGATCAGTCACAAGCTTGAGGCATGCCGGGCCCTTATGCCTGATAGCTGGTGGGACGAACCTCCACAACAGGACCAGCCGTTCACGCAGCTGTATATCCAGCAAGCACTTAAGGTGCAGTTCTTTCTCGTCACCAAGATGCTACACCTGCCCTTTATGCTCAGCGCCGACGATGGGTATGAGTACAGTCGCGTATCAGCTGTCGATGCCTCGAGGAGCTTGATAGCCGCTTATCTCGGGCTGAGGAGCTGCAGTAAGGGTCTGTTTGTCATATGCGAGTCGCTTGATTTTCAAGCTTTTAGTGCTGGAATCACACTGCTTATCCGCCTCCTGTCACTTACATCAGGCAAGCGGTCGAGCGATGGCAATAACGTCGACCAGGACTGGCCACTTATTAACGCACTGACTATGTGCTTGCGGCGTACAGCAAGCGTGATGCAGTGTAAGGTCGCTAGCCAGGCCGCTGAGGTGCTGGACCTCCTTACACAGGCGGCACGGGGCACCTACACTGGTCCAGAAAAGTATAACGTTGTCTTACCGTATTTCGGCAGGGTCACTATTTCCCTATCACAAGGCCTAGAAAGAACCCATCTGGAAGGATTAGGTGAACGCCAGGAATCGCCACAGCAACAGCCCACGAATCCTCCGTTTGGCACTGTCGAGTTTAGCGCGAATCCTTTTGATCTTAGCTACTCTTCCGAAAGTCTCGAAGGAGAGCTCGGTGGTGATTGGTCATCTATATCTGACATCGATTTCAGCTTTTACTGGACCCAGATGTTTACCTTTAATAACTACAACAATTAATAACTAGCAGCACCAATATGTCACTAGAAGAGACAGGTAGTAGTCGAATAAGTTTGGTTAGATTAATCTAGAATGCGATTATTTTCTTTAGCGCTAGAAGTAATCTAAGAAAGACCTGATATTTAAAGCTGGTGCGCGTACCCCTAGCTTCAGTACCATGCCGATCTGTGATGTGAACACGTTGGTGCAGAATCTGAAGAACTATAACCGGAACTATGATGGATTCCCTTGCCGCAAGCTTTCGTATCATTCACCATATCCTAAGCTACTATTCCACCCGCCTCCATCCTAGAATCGGTTGGAAGGGAGCCTGACAGGTTGCAGTTAGACACAAGCCCTTTCTAGAACGTCATTGGTACGGGGACTTACCATTTTCCTCGCATCGTAATTACAACCCAGGGGTTACCCTCCTCGTCAATATCTTTCTCGACCTTGGTGCCAAAGCGAATAGCGCTCATAATACCGTCGCCGAATTTCTCATTAAGGATAGCCTTGTATGCATAGCCGTAGTTCTGGACAACCTCGTATAGGCGGTAGATAAGCGGCTCAACAGGAGGCATAGGGCCTGAGTGACCACGGTTAGGGAATACGGCCATAGCCCTGGTTAGCATTGGCAGTGGTAGGTCGAGGAGCTGGGAGAGCTTCTTGATGTCCTCGTCCGTAGCAGTAGTTTGAGCATAGAACAGTGCGGCGCATGCTACTTCGCTGCGCCCAAGATGCTTGGCGATAGCCTCAAAAGTTAGGCCTTTTGCCTGCTTGGCCTCGAACAACGCCGCACAGTGAGGTGGAACCCTCTCTGCGATGAGCGGCTAGTCACTAAAGTTAGAGTCTTCTTGCGGCGTCTGTCCACGGGATGAGAGAACATACGTCGAGAGTTGCAAGTCGAGCTTCGCAGGGCATTGTGAGGGATGTAAAAGATATCGAGTGACAATTGTTTGCTGCTTGTTGAGTAGCGAGGAAGAGTAGTTGACTGGGACGAGGAGTATCAGGTATTTGTTATGTTGATTGTGATGGTAGAGGCCTTGATGAGTGAGAGATGGGAGAAACGGATGATGCCTGGTATTTTACAGTCCGTCGTAAGTCGCTTCTTGCTGCGGCGCATGCCGAGGCGACCGAGGATTTGTGTGCGCTCCCTCATAGGTGAAGCATCAATGATGGTACATTATACGCAATGAATGAACGTTATCGATGATAAGGAACAACAGCTCCCTTGCTCTGACTTGGTCCCAGATATGGTCCCGAAGGTTCTCCGAGTGGGTGACTTCGAGGATGAGGGCATGCTTTCTCCGCGGCCCCAAACTTGAGTCGTATAAGGATCCGAAAAACAGGTGCCCGCTCGCCGCTGATCCGTTATCTCGCCGCATTATTTCGCCGCATTATCTCTGTTTCTGGTTAGTGTCGATGTCGGGGATCTCGGTGGGAACGGAGGTGGAGATGTTGAACCCTTGCCCCACCGACTCCAGTCACATGGTCGAGGAATTTATCGCAGACACGAATGGCGACATGGGCAAGCCTTACGACTGCACTATTGTGTAAGCCATTGGACATTGTCGAGCTAAGTTCTCAAGGTAATACTTTGCGAGCGTAGAAATTAGCTTACTGTCTCCGAGTAAGTGAAAAAAATCTACCCATCCCACACGGCAGTCCTTGTCTCCCACTTGATCCCTGTAGGATCCGATGCGGCGCTTGCATCTTTGCAGACTTTGAGATGTCACCATCTCCGAAAGCCGACAGGAGCTTTGGCAGAGCGGCCGACGACATCGCCGCTTACCGGAATTACTCAGTCGCGAGAGATGACATGCAATTACAAGGAACCCCCAACACCATGACTGCTTCTTCTTTTTGACCGTTAAGAGTGGGTTATGTATGGCTTATGCGCTGTAGTAGCGATTCATTAGCTTGGTGGAGGTACGGATTGTTATCGCTTTGAGTATGGTTTAACGCTGCCGGGTGGGCATTCCTTGAGGTTATTCATAAAGAGAACCCCAATATCGAGGTAAAGGGAGTTGTCGAGATAAGTTATTAATATACCATGTATAGTCTAGATACTAGCCTTCATTACTGTGGACTGCTTTGCAAGTATCCTTATTCCTTAGAGGAAGTAAATCTTAAATATAGCATACTCTGCATTAGAATGATAAATAGAGATAGAAGTTTAATGGAGATACAGATATATCCAGCCTACTGCATTAGCAGGGCTGGCAACATATAGTCCAGAAGGTCAGGAATCCGATGCTGGTGAAACATCGGAGTAGCGAGTAGGATGAGCATGGGCACCCTGTATATAACTAACCGTACCACTCTTAGTCTCTGTCAGGGATTTGTCAATCCAAGAAGAAACTTGATACGCCCTTATAGGGATTATTCAGCTTTAGATCATATCGTTACTATTTTCAGAAATATTATCGTGCCGAGGACGGCCGAGCTGCGTAATGATTACTACCAGAGGAATGAAGGGCTTGTAGTCAGTAACAAAACCACCGTTGGGTGACCTCTACTTATTTCGCGCTTACATTCTTCTCGTGGATACCCGTGTCTCTGACAAGGCGTAGCATGATTCAGGGTTGGGGCCGGCCAGCCGCTACGTGGGATACCTAAGTGGGATTGGTGGGGCAGCAGGCGGCGGGCGGCGGGCGGCGGCGATAAGTAAGACGGAGGAATAGCTGAGGTACTAATGCTAGACTGACGTTTGATCTACCGAGTCTACTAATATAAATATATCTCGGCTCGTCCGAGACTTGTTTACTCAGTCGATTCACACGCATCAAATAGCACATTCAAGCAAAGGCATCAAGTCACACACATCAAGTCAGGCAGAATCAGAAACATCTTCAAGATGAGCAACCAGGAGACCAGGCCACCTTGCCCTCCTTTCACACTCGAAACGGCACAAATCAAGGTCAAGGCTGCGCAAGACGGATGGAACAGCCATTAAGTTAAGACTACAGGATGCGAATGGTCCCTCGCTTACGCTGGGTACAGAGATCCTGCAAAGGTTGAATTGGCGTACACGCCCGACTCCATCTGGCGTAATCGTGACCACTTCCTTCAGGGCCGCGATGCGATCCAAGAATTCCTCACAAAGAAGTGGGAGAAGGAGTCTAACTACAAGCTCCGAAAGGAGCTCTTTGCATTCACTGACAACAAGGCAAGTTTATGAAGTGCAGGGACTGCGGTCGTCTACCTGTCGGCGTGTAACAAAGAGAATCCTATTCTGACAAGTCTCTACAGATTGCGGTGCAGTTCTGGTATGAATGGACTGATGCAGCCGGGCAATGGTGGAGGACCTACGGACTTGAGGACTGGACTTTTGCAGACAATGGGCTCATGCGAAAGAGGCAGATGAGTGGCAACGATGTGAAGATTACCGAGGGAGAGCGTTGGTTCGTTGATGGTGTCGATGTTAATACCGTTGACATTGCAGAGAAGCATTGGTAGATCTAGCAAACGTGTAAATAGTATGATGAGTCTTGTTGAATTTCGGATTTTCTTAATCCGTGCATATGCCTTATTCCTATCTATCACGACTGATTTTGATTCAAGATTAGCATATGGATGGATATACTGAAGGTTGCTGATAATGGGAAAATGGTATATGCTATTATAATATAAACCATCTTCGGCCGAGTCTGTCTGACTCGGATATCGAACGAGTCTAAAAATAGAGACGCAGAGGTAGGGGTTTTTGTTTCTCCGACCAGCTAGGGGGGATTTTACTCCACAGGGGGCTTACAATCGTATCAGCACTATGCAGCCCTGCAGGTAACCCAAGCACCAAGCTATTGGTGGCCCAACGATCATAAGTTTGTATGTTCTTCGTTGCCTGGTGACAATCGTAGTCAACCTGGAACAATTCGAGTGTCAGAGTTCGGTTCCACCTAGGATCGCTCACTCGTTAGCACAATGCCAGGTTGGCTCATTCGCACTCGCAGGCACTGCTTCACCGTTGCACATAGGAAGTCAAGTTTTCAATGCAAATAAAACTCGCTAATTCTGCGCAAGTTAATTGTCAGCAGTTATTATCATTGATCTTTACTGTAAGAGATGCCTACATGTCAGGATTATATCCGAATAATATCGTTCCCTGTCTAGCATACAGAGTTTTCAATCACATATTAAGGGCCTCTGCAGCAGATGCAAGCTTGAGTAGAGTTCTTATTCGACGAGAGTAAGGTCTAAAAGTGAGCTCGTTTCAAGTTTTAAAGCCTATCCTACCGGCCGGACAGCCGACTGCGTGTAGACGAATTCCTGCATACCTTTAAGGCGGACTTAGAAGATCCAGGCGTCTTTGGATCACTCAGATACCGAATCTTCTGCGGTTGCAACCCGGACGTGGTAGGGGTCGGCCTGATGCGCCGAGATATCCAAAAGCAAACTAGGTTATCTCTGCCGGAATAAGCTCACAGCCACAAGTCTTAACTGTAAATAACACTTCTAGTCTATAACTTAGACATCGATACCACGATGACTGATTAATGGCTACAGAATCCCGTCTTGAAGCTTCGTCGGTGCCGGCAACGGCCTTGATAGCTTACCAGCAACACGGGAAAAGGACGGAGGAGTATTCTCTGTAACTCGAAGGCTGGAATAAAAAAGAACTACCTAACAGGTCTATATCTTCGTAAATTCATACTAGGGTTTCTGGACAGAAGGCAATACTAATGGGACCATCTTCTTCTACGGCATAGTGATTATTCTTTCACAAAGTGAAGGCAGCTATAACTTGTCTCGGTAATTTAAACTCTCCTAATACTGATTTTGTTGGGAAATAGTTGCAGTGGTGAAGTCCAGTAATTGAATCCCGATGTTTCAGCTCCGACGGCGTAATCCCGAAACTTAATCTTCGAAGGACGGATCTCAACAAACTCAAGTCCAGCAGCCCAACCACGATTTTCTGAGTTCCGTGATGGCACTCCTACAGTGGACCTTCGACGCTTGAGGCCCGAGGCTTGAATTCAGTGACATGACGGCCGCACGGAGAATCACGGCTTTGTGAGGAGAGGAAATGACCTCTGCTTTGTGATTGTTGTGATACTACCTGCAGTATCTTGAGAACAATTGTTCGAGATTGGCCTTCGCCTGGTCACAAGCGGCAATAGGCTGAAGTTTGTTGTTACACTTTGGGTTGCAAATCAAAGCTCCGGTTGCAGATGGAAAGCCTCGTCCCATGATGGCTATATTTGACAGATCTAGAACAATGATAGGTACAAGTCTCTAACGGAACGTAGCACTCAAGGAACCTGTCAGACTGTTTTCTCTCATTCCGTGGATAGGGGAGCGAGATATAGAGGAATCCCGAAATCTGGGAAGCCGGGTTCCGGGTATGGATACTGTTAAAATGAACTAGAAGCCTTCGCTCTTCTCTTTCCGGGGGCACCGGTACTCGGAGAGTTGCGGCTCGGAGCTCCGGGATTGGACCTCTTACTTGATGTACTCTAGAGCAAAGAAATCCATAAATCAAGGTCCATTGCCTCTTCGTTCGGAGCCTGATCTATTGTTGGTGCTTCCATTTAGACAGGTATTATAGTATGATGAGCTGGGGCGTCCTGGATAAGTGGCAGGACCCCGGTAGTAGTTCAGGAGTACCTAAGGTAAGCTGGTGCTCCTTCTTAGTCTGTATTAAAATAATAACCATTTGTGATAACAAGTTTTAACTTATTATATTTTAGCTTGATGCTTAATGAAGCTTAATCCAACATTGCTCTGCCTTTGGGCTGACGAGGAAATAGTTAACCATTTCCATAGATTCAGGCGTTGTTCGAGTGGACAGCTGGGCGCCCTTGCATTCGCGGAAGAAAACCGCAACGCCATGTCGGAGCTCTATAAGTGCTAGATGAACCCCCAAGCAAGTACGAGAGCCCGCACCAAATGCTGCAAATACGCCTTCAGGCGATCTGTATTCCCCTGTGGGCGAGATGAACCTCTCGGGCATAAATCTGGCATAGTTAGTACCGGGAGTCTATTTTCACGGGATTTTGTATGGAATACTTACTTCTCTGGCTCAGGATATATATTACTGTCCCGATGAAACGTATAGGCTTGAGTGCTGACTGTGATACCTTCAGGTATGAAATAGCCCGCCAGCGTTGCACCCCCCTTGGGCACCCTTCGAGGAATTGCTCCCGGTGCAGCAGAGTACAAACGAAGAGTTTCCTGAATCAAGGCAGATAGATAGGGAAGAGTTTCAAGATCGGCATCTGTATAATCGGGTTGCAATGCTGCGACCTCTGCTTCTATCTTGGCCTGAATATCGGGGTTTGAGAGGACGGCCCAGACTAGGTAGGTCAGTGTTACGGCAGTAGTCCCGGAGCCGGCCACGATGAAGCCTCCGGCCTCAAACGCCAATTGGTAATCAGTCAGCGCCTCACTGTCCTTTTCGCTTTCGGCAACTAGCCTCGAGAATATGTTGGCTGCGCCTATGCCACTGTTGCGAACGTGCTTCATTGTCTCCTCTGCGTGCTTCTGGACTTCATCGTCGGCATTGATCAAGTTCTGTACCACATCGATTGGGATCCATCTAAGGATGGAGCATAGTAGCGGTAGCTCAGATGAAACCAACCCGAACTTGGTGGCATCCTCAATCTTTTGCATGCTCTCGGTTTTCTATGTATTGTATATCAGTATCCTGTACAAAGACCTGAGTTGTTGTGTTCTCGGTGCCATACCTTCTCATGATCAAGCATTCCGAGCGGCTCCCCAAATGAGAGATGTGAGATGACATCCGCAGACATGAATGTCCACCATTTAAAGATGTCAGCATCGCCTGTTTGAGCTGCGTCCTGCTTGATCTTGCGAATTGCCACCGCTACCTTATCCCTAATGACGGGGTACCAGTTTTTCATCAGCGCTGAGTTGCTGAAGAGCGGCGCAAACAGCTTTCTTCGTCGGGCGTGCTCTTTGGGATCTGTCATGGAGAATACATCGTGGCAATCTCCTTTGCGAAAAGACTCATACCAGTCGGTTTTCAAATACCCACCGCCAATACGGTGAATCTCCTTGAAGGCCGCAGGGTCGGCGATGTCGATTTCATCAGGTGTCACGCGTACTACTGGGCCATATTTTGCATGAAGTTCATGGATGTAGTACATTCTTCGACCTCGAAGGATGTGCTTCTTTAGCACCAGATGAGTGAACTTGGCGTAAAATGGCCCTGGTATGCCACGTAAGGGAGTAAAATATGCTCGCTGAACCACCTGAAGAAATCTGTCAGCGATGGGGTCATGGGCGTTTGCAGGTTATGGTCAGGGTCACCACCTTAACTAGCCACACTACTGACAAGATGCTGAAAAGCATCAGCATCGTGTTTGTCTGCAGAAAGTCAATCTGCATTTTGCTGTTGACCTTTTATAGGCTTTTTCTGGAAATTATATAAGCTTCAGTTATAGATTTCCCACTACATACATTGACCTCAGTCTACACTTCCTTCCAGTCCCTTTATAGTTCTAGTCCAGCCTGGCAGCGTATGCATGGGGTAAGGCAATCGGGAAACATATGTTCTCCACTTCCCGATTCTTTAGTTAGTTTACCCCGCTGGAACTTTATAAGAAGCCGAATCGCCGATTTCAGTATCCTGCCAGCTAAACTACAATACCTGGAAACTCATGCACCGACTGGTCGCAGAAGGAATTTGGGTTATATATATTAATATCTATCCTCTTACCCGTTGTTGCGACAAGCCAGTTGTAGAACATTAGATTCCCCCAATCCATAACGGATATGTCTGTGCCGAGTGGTCGGCAAGTCGTGGATATTCATGAACCATGGCATGATTAGTAATTCTCGGCTTGCCGTACTCCACACCCGAACACTACTCAGGAAGTGTATAATTCGTCAAACTGTTGTTAGTCTCAACTCACTACTATGCGAACCCCTCAAGGGTACTCCACTTATCTGTCGTTTGATCTCAGATTCCAGCAGCGTACACTTGGAACACTGAATGGAGACGTCTTGGGGCACATAACGGATCGTCTGCCGCTGTTCAGCCGCTCTGGAGCCAGTGACGTATTTCCATGAGAGGAATCAGTTCTTGAATGACAAGCTGGCGGGTTTCTTACTTGGTTGGTTCTGAGTTTCTTATGAGCAAGAGAGCTAAAGTGGAATTTTGAGGGATTGCTTCTCCAAATTAGTCCCACAGATTTTATCAAGTTGACGCCACAGACCCTTCGTCGAGATTTGGAGATAGGCTACGTGTCGTGGAGACAGTACAATTCAACGTCATAGCGAGGGATTATCAAAAGCTTTAAGGCTGGTAGCTAGTTGATCAGACTTCTACTGCTTAAACAAGGCAAAACAAACCACGACCCCTGTCTGAAACGAGGGAGATTGCTGCATTTTGAGACAGATATACCGACTCGTGGTTTGAACGTCTCTGGAACATTATGAATGTTACATAAAACCAGCATAGACACCATGATCTACTGGTCATTCGCACCGGCGATGGAGAGGCCACGGATGGCGCATAGACACCAGACATCAAACAGGAACACATCGGGTATTGCAGGCCGTTGCTCCAACTTTCACTAGGAGGATTGTCTGCTCGGTCCCTGCTTTTAAGAAGAGATCTGCATATCTGACTTGATCCCACATTGTTCTAGATCAACATTAGGGACAGCGCTTGATGCGAATCAGCGTACGTTGCAGAAGTGGATTATAAATCGTATATTGTCTTGATCCCGAGTAACAAGGAGGGGTTTCTCTCTAAAGTGTTCAGGGCTTGGCGGCGAAACATGTGAGCTACTGTCCCCTAGCAGCCCCTAAGCTTCGAGAGAAGGTTCTTCTGTGCAAGGCGTTACTCCCTTCATGGTGTGTTTTTGTTCTGATGAGTGGTATGCTCTGGCTTGGAGGCAGCGCGACTCCTAATTATGTATGATACATTCCTGAGTCTAGAGGCACCATCATGTTCGTTCGACAGCTTTGCTGCATGCTGCAATCTCCAGATGTGATCTTCAGAGAATGTCAGATTTCACGAGAGAAATCGCAGTGAGTGCATGGTTCAGAGTTGCGTTGTAAAGGTCACATGGTGGAGGTCGCTCGGATTGTAGAAGTAGGGGCCGACAGCTATCTATGCAAGGTGCAACACAGTCGCTAAAGGGCGCTAATCGCAAGGAACACTTCTCCTCAACATCTTGATTCAGTAGTTCTTACCGAGAAGGTATATTTCCGATTCGGAATGCATATTCCGAGTGACCATCAAAACGATACTTCTCTCCAGCCTTGAATGGAACAACCCTGCTCCTCACAACATCGCCAGCAGCAATCTTTACAATGGGCGCAACGCTGTCAACTGATAAGCCAATCGTGCACACTACAAGCAAGGGAAAGCTTAAAGGCGTCCAAAGGATTGACAATGCCACACAAAAGCTAGCTTATTATCGCTTCACCCGTGTTCCATACGCTCTGCCACCTACTGGTGATCGGAGGTGGCGTCGCCCAGAAAAGCTCCCGACGGACTTTTCATACGACGATGCAGATGGCGTTGCGGGCGATTACACGAGATTTCCCCCCGTCTGCCCCCAACCTCATTACAAACATGGAGCGGCAGAGGTGCTGAACCCTGATCGCGTTCCAGAGCCAGAAACTGTCTTTGACGAGGATTGCCTATACGTCAACATTTGGGTACCTGCTCAGAGCCCACCGCCCGATGGCTGGCCAGTCCAGTTCTACATCCGTAAGTTCACGCGTAACACGGCCTTGGTCGATTGCTTTACTGACTATGTGGGACAGATGGTGGCTGGCTTCAAGTTGGTGATGCGAACCACATGAACATGCATGATCCAATTTATCTCATGCAGGAATTCCCTCGCATTATTGTAGCTCCTGCTTATCGACTCAATCTGTTTGGCTTCATGTCTTTCTCTGGCCTCCAGCAAGACAGCGCGGCCCACGCCCCAGGAAACTATGGGTTTTGGGACCAGCGTGCCGCCCTCGAGTGGACATATGCGAACATCACTGAGTTTGGCGGGAACTCTGAGAATATTTCCGTAGGAGGTCTATCTGCAGGTGCATATTCATCTATCTTCCAACTGAACTATGACGTCAGACGTCCAAACAAGGCCGATCGGTTGATCAAAAGGGTCTACTTGCACTCGAATGCGGTTGGAGTTCAGCCGAACGATGTGTCTTCTCCTGCACTCGAAGCCCAGGTAGATGAGCTACTTACAGAGTGCGGTATACCGATCGGCCTTTCTCCCCAAGGAAAAGTTGATGCTTTGCGACAGGTACCATCAGGTACGCTGATCAAGGCCGTACATCGAATGAAGCGACATACCTTCCGAGCTGGCACAGATGGAGACTTTGTTAACGCCAGCTTCTTGGCTGACATCAACTCTGGGGAATTTGGCAAACTTCTAGCGAATCAAGGCGTGGATGTAATGCTAGGAGAGGTCGCTGATGAAGCAACTCTCTACCGCATGGTCAACCCAGCTTCCGATTACGATAGCCTTGTGGTGCAACTGAGCAACTACTACCCAGAAAAAGTGACCAAAGCCCTTCTGCAGTACTACACTCTTCCCACAACAGGGTCCAACAAGGATGAGTGGGCCGACATCGGATCAATCATCATCGGCGACTGTCAAGTTCATGCTACGATTCGTGGCTTCGCCGCCTCATTGCTCAAGACCATGCCTGAAGAACGTGTCTTGAGGTACAGGATCTCATGGCGTGCCAAGGCGCTGGACAACTGGCTCCAGCCGAATATTGGCATGTGTCATGCCTCTGATATCCCTATCTGGTGGGCCTGTGGACGCCGGGCCGGATATGAGCAAGCTGATCTTGACCTGGTAAGCGAGTGGCTGAACCCATTCTATCAGTACTTGTGTGGAGATAAGCCAGCTTGGGGTGCTACTGGCTTGAATATGATTAAAGAACTAAAGGCTGAGGGAAAAGTTGAGAATATGGAGGACGCAAATCTAGATAAGGGCCTTGAAGTATGGAACGTGATGATAAAGTCACAGTTAGATCTAGCTTAAACACGTCCGCAGCGGGCTTGAATGAGGAATACTACTTATTTGCGGTTGAGACTTGTGGCTGAGAGCTTATTCCGACTGACAGAAATTAGAGGAATACTACTATGTCAGAGCTTCTGTGTTAGTTCGGCTGGGTTCCATGATTTGTAATTTTCTGCAAGTTCCTTTCCAGAGATATCGCTGAGAGATGACATGCCCCATGATCTCTCACGTATGTACCTTATGTCCCAAAATCACAAATCACGAACATACAATATATAAAAGTGAGAAAGCTAGTTCCTGACGATCTTCAACTGTAAAGAATTGTATCCATGTACTTCAAAGCTGTTTTGAATACTACAAAGCATTCCCCGCCGTAAAGTTCATTCAGCCCATCCGACCCGTGAGTCCTATTGGCCTCCACCTCTTACAGAACGTATCTGAAATGGGGATTCTGCTTTGGTTAGTTAAATTGCCCGCAATATGTACTTTCTGGTGCACTCACATTAAAGTCAGTCACGTCGGCGCTTGTATCCTCTGGCGTCTGAACAGACTCGGCCGCAGCATGATCACGCTTCCTGTTCCTCAGGATCAGGAGGTATCGCAACATAACAGCCAACACCACCTGGGCCACACTACAAGCTAGCATGACGATAACACCAGTTTGGTAGATGGGAGCCTCGCGGGCAAGAAAGGCGTGTGGGCCGATAACATTGCCAGCACAGTAAGCGGCAAATACCAGTGCAGTACCGGTAACGCGCTTTGTATAGCCTCCAAGATTAGAAGACGGCATTTGCAAGGCCAACACAAGTGAAGTCACGTATGCTGTTACCATGTAGTATCCGAAGAGAAGTCCAATTTTCTGGCTCTCACGGTCAAGCTTCCAGATCAAACAAAGACCAAGCATTGTAGGGATGTTATACACAGCCATGATAACAGTCCGCATGTTCTGGTACCTCGATGCCAGCCAAGTTCCGGAAAGGATCCAGAAACATTGAAAAGCACCTTGTGGAATGCCCAAAACAACGCTGAGAAGTGCATCGTCAACTAGACCCTTGATGATCAAAGAGCCGAAATTGGAAACACCTCCATTGATTACCTCGTTGACCAAGACGAAGATGATCAGAAGCCAGATTTGAGGGTCCACCAGACACTCCCAGACCTGAGCCCACTTGATAGTGCGGTTCAGCACACCAGTCTTGGCCAGCCTGGCGCGACCGATAAGCAAGGCTTTTTCCTCCAAGCTGAAGCCCTTGGCCCGCAAGATGTTGTCGGGCAGCTTCCAAAGCATAAGGCCCCCAAAAAGAACTGTGATGCCACCACAAATAATAAAAATGGCCTTCCAGACTTTGAATCCGTCAATTTGACCAATGGCGAAGCTGAGGAGTCCACCAAGCATGAGGCCGATGCCGTTGCAACTGTAAAAGACGCCAGCGCGGAAAGGCTGCTCTTGCCGGGTATACCACATGCCAACGATCATCATGAAAACTGGAGTAATAGGGGCTTCGAATATGCCAAGGAAGAATCTGCATACTGCAAGGCCAGCGAAGTTGCTGCTAGCAGCAGTGATCATCATTATACTCCCCCAAGCAATAATGCAACCAGCAACGACCTTGCCCATCAGAGTCTTCTGCGCAAGGAAGGACCATGGGTATTCAGCAACCAGGTAGGCGAGGTAGAAGATGCTACCAAACCAGCTATACTGCTTGAGGGTGGTGCCGGTATCATCTAGGAGGTCGAAGACGGCAGAGTATGAGAGAGCTTGTTTGTCGATGAACTGGAGGACGTAGGTGCCGGCCATCAATGGCAAAAGCACCATATCGACTTTCTTCACCAGTCGCTTGTTCTTCTCGCTGTCCAATACAAGTTCATTGAGATACTCGGTTGTGAATCCATGTTGCTGAAGGAATAACTCGGACTCGTCGGTACTGGAATTCTCACCGGCCACAATGCTCTCACTATCAGTGTCCTCCTTGCCCAACTTGCTAGGGAGAGGAGACTGTTTTTTCTCAGCAACAGCTAGCTGTGACGTCTTCTCGGCCATGGCTAGGGATTTATTTCTGAGGGTGATGCGAGTAAAAGAATGCAGCGTGAGGCAGATGTTGGTCTTGGAGGATGGAGCTGTAGCTTGGCGAGGTCTACGGTGAGAGCTACGAAAGGGTGCTTTATATCCAAGTTGTAAACGCTCAGTACGATCAACGCGGAACTAACATCACAACGGTTCCGAGGTACCATGCGGCAACTGTACACTTACCAGGCGTAATCAAGGTGAACGCCCCTATCGCAACCCACTGATGTAACTCTCTTGATTGCGTCTGGATACCCACTTTACGTGTTGAGGTAACGATGATTGGTCAAAGATACCAACCAAACAGCTCAAACGCATGCCTGACCGTGCTGCTATCAACATATCTACGCGTTAGGCTGCAACTGCCCTATCGGGTCATTCGACCAAGCTAGTCTTCAGCCACCAACAGGACTCAGGTTGATCGGGTTCTAGATGTAAGGACCGACATACCTCCTCCTTGCGGGGAATCGTTTTTTGATGTCTTTCCGATATCACTCACTGAGTGGAACCCTGTCTGCCAGATAAACAAGCCGACACTTTCACGATACTGTTATTCGTTCAATCTTGGTGGAACTCACGAGCAGTGAGCGATACTGGCTAATCGAGGCCCGTGCAGGCTGTTGTGGTGTTTATCGATAAGCGGTATATCTTCGGAAAAGATGGTAGTCTCTTAAGAGCACTCACGCCACAGATGGCTGTGCAGATCCATGCGCCTCGTTTCAGATATCGCAGGACTAAACATTCAGTACAGGATAGCAATAAATAAATAAATACCACATAATCTCAACGATGGCAACAAGGCAAATGAGCATATTTCCAATTCTGCTGTTTTTGTTATGCCTTTGTGTTGAGACTGAAGCCTCTCTTCACCTCAACCTTATCGCCCCAAGGATGCATGCATCCGGGTAAAGCTACCCTACTGCAATCCAGCGTCAACAGAAACAGTGTCATCCTAAATCAGAAACGCATAAAGCTAATTTGATTCAATAGACACATTAATGATGTCTATCAAGCAGCAGTGGGAGGGCTTCTAAATCGATCGTTTAGAGGAGCACGTAGACGAATCGATGTAACGGATAAAAGTAGACGATACGACAGGTGGGATCTAGTTCGGTCTCTGCACAGCAGAGAAAAGTAAGTAATTGTTAGAATCGATTTTGGACTGTAGGACTCGGCTATTATTGGTCATCACGAAAAATAACTCTACCCCTGTTGGCGGCAAACTGATACCACTGTCAAGGCTGGAATAGTACTTTTGCAGATGGTCTCAATAATTGGACTAAAGCTGCAGGTATTATTTTTGTGGCGTGGTGTACGTACTGAAAAACAGGTGTTTTGTGGCGCTCAGTGTGAAATAGTACTTTTGCGAAATGCAATGAGGCGGCTTACGCTGGGCGATTCACCGTTTATTGGTTCAGGTTTCGTTATGGCCAAAAATAGGACTTTTGCGCCCTCTCAGCTTCTTGTCACAGTAATTTTCTTATATTTATTGCATCTCCTCCGACTCGAAGCGGCGGTCTCCAACCCTTTCTTTCTCTTTCCTTCACTACCTAAATACTTTCTCTCCTTTGGGGACAATTTATATGAGCATGAATTCTTTGATCTTCTTCGACTTCAACCCACTCAATGTACAGGACATGAACCTGGAGCCTGATGGCTTAACTCCGCAAAACCAAGCTCTGGACGAGCAATCCGTTGCAGACCAGCGGAACGCCTCCATTCCATCTATTCTATCACAAGGATGTATTCTTCACGGAAGTCATGGTGACTCCCCTGTCATCAATGTCGGAGCCGGAGCCGCGGCCCCTCCTCCAAGGCGTCGAAGGAAGAAAGCTCCAACTCTCCGCGCCAAGGACTGGGAGCCGTACAAAGCACGAGTCCTTGAACTCCATGACATCCAAAAGAAGCCTCTCAGTGAGATTAGAAAAATGTTAGAGAAGGAATTTGGGTTTATTGCTGAGTATGCCTGTTTTTTTCCAAGGAAAGATAGGTTCAAAACTCTGCTAACTTGATTACGATACAGGATACGTCAGTATCGGACGCGAATAACCCACTGGGGGAAGGACAAGAACATCAAGCCACCAGAAATGGCTGCTATTGTCAAAAAGCGACAACGGAGGAAGATCCTTGAAAGTGATAAAAGAGAGCAAATCTTCAAAGTCAGAGGCAGGGAAGTCGAACCATGCAAGATCGATCGATGGATGAACAGACATGACATTTCTCAAACACAATTATATATTCCTAGTCCTGCAGCATGTAAGTTATTGCTTACCAAGTATCATATGCAGTAGAGCTGATAGGATACGCGAAAGCTACCCCTTCTGCCGTGGACTGTCGAACCATTTCTGAAAGAGGTTCTACAGCCAACAGTCCAGCTTTCTCAGAAATGGATTTGGAGGGGCGGCGTGTCACTACAGTGACTGGGGGCCCAATGGCATTTTCTCCTACATCCACCGTCCAGAGGCTAATCCCGAGTTATGGGAGCACTTTTACTCTACATAGTCCGGCCCCTACCTATCAGAGTCTTTCAGCTCAAACGTCAGCTTCTTATCCGCCAGTCCCACACCTTTTTCATCCATATTCTAGTTCTGCATTAATGCCCCAGCAACCTAATTACAAGCAAGCTGAAGAAGAGTGTTTACAAGAACTATACACGGTAGAGGCTTCTTACGGAGCTGAACATATTCAAACCCTGAGTATATTGACCAGGCTGGCTCAAGTATTCATAGAAGAAAGGAAATACGAATCCGCAGAAGCGATAATCCACAGGGCAGTTGAAGGCTATCGAAAAGCAACAGGAGATGCAAGCGAAATGACACTTCATGCTTTGGATCTTCTAGGACGACTTCGCCTCCACCAGGGACTCTATCATGAGGCTGAGGAACTCCTTAACCTGACATTGAACTCTAAGAAGGCGATTTTAGGGGAAGGACATCTATCAACTCTGGTCAGCATGAGCCGCCTTTCGACGACATACATATTTCAAAATCGGTATCAAGAGGCTGAAGCACTTGAGGTTCAAGCACTATGGATAAGCACAAGGTTACTTGGTCCAGAGGATCCCGAGACCCTGTTGCACAAATCCAACCTGGGGTTGATATATACTCGCCTTGGACGAATAGGAGATGCCGAGGAACTAATACGACAAGCTTTGGAGTTAACTAGAATAGGCTTTGGGGACGAGCATACCCGAACGCTACTTAACATGAATAGGCTATTGTCTCTGTACACTTATCAAGGGCGTCAGTATGAGGCCGAGGTCCTGGCGATTCAAGTGGTAAATATAGGAACGAGACTACTAGGAGAAGAACATCCATCTACGATCCAGGATAAGTCTAACTTGGCTTTGATATACGAAGATCAAGGGCGGTTGAAGGAGGCTGAAGAACTAGGGGCTCAGGTGTTAGAAATGAGTAAAACGAAACTTGGAAAGAAGCATCCCAATACGGTTCATTCCGCAGATGACTTGATCAGGGTATATAAGAAACAAGGAAAATACAAGGAAGCAGAAGAGCTTAGTAGTTTAGCACATGTATGTTAGAGGTGAACGGGAACTAATAAGAGGTATTTGGGTATTCTGAATATTCAGGCAGATGTAAATTTCATCGCTACAGACCGAGAACGCCGGCTAACATGAGGAGAAGAATCATTTGCATAATATAAGCAGGAAATCTATAAAGCGGCTATAGCCCTGACTTATATGTAGGATCATAAGAAAGCACAAATCTACGCGTTTCCGGAACTTGTCTTGACATTTTGTTGCGACAAGGTGATTCAATTAGGCTTCCTTTTCAAGGTTTGGTCACATTGTGTAGCGCTTTCTGGGACCATTACCGCCATAGCCAGGACATTCATCATCAGTTGTCGCATCAAGGCGTGGCTAACATCATCACGGAGCTAGAAACTTTGCGATTAATTACCATATCCTCAACTATCGACGCGACGATGTGGTTCAATTGGAGATGCGTTCTCATCCTGCATGCCGGTCCACTTATGATTGACAGGCCTGCCACCATACTGGAGAAACATAACTCAAAAAGAATATATCTTAATTGTGAACCTGCGTCGCATGACAAAGATAAACATTTTTAGTCAATACTTCTTGGAGAATCCATGCTGTATACGTGATTTCCTGGTAGTACAAGATCTTGCTTAATGGTAAGGTGGACATCCATTTGGGCTCTTGGAGTAGGCTCAGTAACGTCAGCAAATTGGGAGCATCTCTACAATCAGAGGCACAAGTCAGTTTATTAATTCTGGGCATTTCCAGATATAAAGATCATATATATGCCGTTCTTTCTGTCACTGGACTTGATTGTGGTCTCCATCCCGTTGAAATCGCGTATCACTCTGTTCCTCCGCCTGTTGTGTCACGCGGCTCAACAGTGGATGGTCTTAAGATATGCGAGCTTGATGAAAGCTGCCCGCCCGCTACCACTCCAACTTTGCCCCGAATCAATTAAAACTTTCAGATCTGTGTCGCACAGCTACATAGGGTATTTGTGCATAGTGTTTTGAATTGCAAATGTTATTTTGGTTGTGTTCCCGGTGATGGCGGAATGCAACAGCTTACGAGATGGTAGGTGATATGGGCGCTAAAACTTGGTGTGTGCATCCCAACTGATGAAAACGTCCACCACCGCTCCAACCTGGAACTGAATCAATTGAAACCTCGGATTCTTTGTCGCACTATCATATAGAGAACTCGCGCATGCCATTTCAATTCATCAGTATCGTTTTTAGCTGCGTTCCTGGTGATGCCAAATATTTCACGTCAGTGGCCCACTGAGCCATAGCGGTCAAGCCGCTAAAGTTTTGGTGCGACGAGCGTTCAAACAAGTTGGCGGGATGGATCAGTCCACGCCGTCACCACAGCCTTTGAATAAAATAGTCTTTCAATTGAATGCTGTGTCGCTTATATACCCTGACCACGGTATAGTGTTTTTTATTGTTATTGACTACTGGATGGTTGAGTTCCTGGTGATATAAGTTCTCTCCTGGTAGTAAACACGGCCAACTTCATGGGGCGAACTGCACCTTAATTACCATTTTGAACAGTCTGCACCAACAATCCAGTTTTCAAGTGACGTCCTTTTACAATTGATTCCTGTGTCGCATGGATGATCTGATCATATTGTCAAATTTTGCATTATAAGTTACGGCTCAATAGTTGAGTTCCTGGTAATCAAATGTGACGTGCTCGGTTCGCGGTCAACGCGCTAAACTTGGTCGGGGTTCGTTCACCTTGACTTTGATAAAGAAGAGTCCGCGACAACAGCCCGATCTTGAAGTGGTATACTTATGTAATTGATTCCTGTGTCGCTTGGGTACTCTGACTATATTGTCAAGCTTTGCATCATCAGTCGCCCCTTGATGGCTGAGTTCCTGGTGATTGAGTGTGAGGTGTTCGCCTGGTGGTTGACACGCTAAACTTGGTGGACTTCGTTCAGCTTAACAGCTACGATGAAGAGTGCACGCCAGCGACTCAATCTTGAAGTGACATACTTATGCTATTGAATCCTATGTCGTTTATTCATTCTGGCCATGTAAAAGCTTTTTAAATGGTCCTCTATTCTTTGCTGGATGTAATCCCGGTGCACGCGGATTAACGTTCGTTAGCTTGCTCTAGCGCTTAAGTTAGTGGATACGCTCTAAATTCAGGCGCTGGGAGTCTAACACATCAACCTCCCACATTGACGGGCGATATTGCAGGCCACATCGACATTGATTCAATTGGCTTGCATTGTCTTAGTTGTCGCTGAGGGCTAAATAACACATTCTGTTAGTTATTTGAGTCTGAGTCCATTATTCGTAGAGATCCTGGTATTGAAGGTCGCAGCCGCTGTCTGAGATCCCAAGTCTCATGCCACCAGCAGCATCACCGAGATATTAGGACGCCAGGAACTCAACCATCAGAGGTTCAATGACGATAAAGATCAAGCTACTTATTGACTAATATATAGAGAACTGGCCAATGAGTTTATAATTTATTTTGCGAGTCTTGATTGATTATTTCCTGCGGGTTGAAAACTCTGCTTCTACCTCTTTCCCCTTTGATCGGTACTGCCCTCGACGTATAACTCAGTCGTCACGCAAGTCTTTGTAAGTTTTCCCTCTCTTCAACTCCATCATCAGCCTCTCGATTTCCCTGCGCGTTTCCCGCCGTTTTTAAGCCCTCGGTTCAATCTATTGAATACCGACTCCCGCGCCGTTTTCATCCCGTCTCGCCCTTTTTTTCGTCCCGTCTCGTCAACACCAAATTTCCCTTCGCGATGTCTTCCCCGTCCCCTCAAATCGATGTCCCTGTTCTCTACCGCTCGTCGCCCGCCAGCGCTCTGCAGATCCGCTCTGTTTCGGGCATGTGGCCCAGTCAACTCTTTGCCGATGCTGTCCCTCGGTCCTGGAGCAAGAACGTCTTGGTGTCCCTGGCCAAGATCATCTCCTCAGCCAGCACAAAGGCTGACACCACGGTTGACGACGTGGTGGCTTGGTTCAAGGACAATGCAGAGTCGTGTGGTGGCCTCAACCAGGAGGCGTGCACTCAAGCAGATCGGTGGCTGAGTGAGAAATCGGCTACCCGTGGTAGCAGGAGGTTGTCTTCTCGGGCAGATGAGAGAGAGTCTTCCTAGCATGAAGATCCCCCCAACCGTAAGTATTATCCCTTATCAAAAAGCATATAGGAATGCTCAAACGCTAATAGTATACTAGGAAACCCTCAGAAGCGACCTAGCTATGCGAGTGACACAGAAGCCTCGCGCCGCAAACGGCGCTCGTTCAAGAACCTAGAACCAAGGGCCTCTTCCAGCCCAGACACCACCACCGTATGTGACCACCCATTCGACTTGACAATTCCATTCAATTCCTGACATGATAGTAGAACCGCGAAGAGCTAGTGCGCTCGGAGCACATCTCCATCCTCAGAGAGAAGTCGGCTGCTGCTGAGGACCGCCTCAATGAGGCAAAAACACTCCTGGACGAGATCGAACCCCGGGTCGTTGCCCTGCAACGACAAATCGCCAATGTCTATTCCAGCGCGCTCCAGGAGAGCATCAAGGAGGCCTCAGCTCGCCTCACAGCCTCCTCGGTCCTGGTCACCAAGCACCAGCGATACGTGGACGGGTACCAGGAATTGGCGCTGCCCGATGCGCCAACCTACCATGTCCAAGCCCTGGAAACGGCTCGAAGCGAGCTCGACAAAGCATCCCGGGATGCTCAAACTGCTGAGGGAGTGGTGGCGGCTGCTCAGGAGGAGCAGAGAAAGTTCAAGCGTGTTGAGGAGAAGTTGGTGATGGTGGGCGCTGAGAAAGCGACCCTGGAACAGTCTGTCCGTGACCTGAGGTTGGAAAAGGAGCGGTGCGATGTGTACCTTGGGATGGTGGAGTATGGGCCTGATGGTTTGGCCACTCTGCGGGAGGAGGATGTTGGTGCTTGGAAGGGGATGTTGGACCTGGAGTAGTTGTCTGTCTGTGGACATGTGTTTGGCGTGGTTGTCTGGCGTTTGGGTTTTTTTCCTGGGGTGTTTACTGGGTGTTGATACTGGCGGCAATGAAACTGGGCGGTGTTTTTTGGTCTTTTGATCATGCACATGCTTCTCATGTCCCGAACTCGACATGTGAAATGACCTGATATCACAATTATTAACCAATTGCGCCTTGGGACACACGCCAACATGTTACCGGGCATTGAGCACGATCTGGATTGTCAACAACAAAGGACCGGGAAATAAGCAGCCTCAACCCAAATGAGGTGTTGTAATTGGCAAGACTACTCCTGATACCATACTCGGTATACACCAAATGCTTTACAATTCTTCCGATCCCTCAGGGTTGAGATCCTGGTGTCTGCACGCCTCCATCATCAACGCCCATCAACTACTTTATGGGAAATGACAAGCGGCGGGATGGGCACAATCTACATGCGGATGAAGGGTTCTGATCGCCGGCACAGCTTCCAGCTTGATTAAATATCTAAATACACAATTTATAGAGAATTCAAGGGATAATTGCGCGAGTTGCAGCTTTACCTGGAAAATGGCAATGTGACTCCGTTGAGCTGAGGGGAGGTCACAATTGACAACTACTGCAATACCACAAATAAATTGACGAATAGTCTCAGATTGTTGACCGAGCTGCCGCAACACGAAGCCAGCTTTTTATAGATTTTTCCGATCACAAATGGCCGAGTTCCTGGTATTTTAATTCCCCCCCAGTCAAGCCCCATACCTCGTCAACCCGCGAAAGCTTGAACGGTACTGCGCACAATCAGAAACTACACCGTGGTCCTCAGGATCAATTACATCCCATTATAGTATTGCTCAGAGTTTTTATAAAAGCTTCTGAGCTCCAATAGTCGAGTTCCTGGCAACACAAGCCTCTCACCTAAGCAGATCTCTACAGGTACCAGCATCCACAGAAGTCACAATCCAATGTCCTATATGAATTTTGCATTCAATTGCTATACGAAACCAGGCTTTTACAGACTTTTCTTACGTCAGATTGTGAAGTTCCTGTCGAAGCAAATGTCTCAGTATGGCATGCCATGACTGGACAGGCTGCGCCTGGTTACAGGGATCCTTTTCAGCTGTTGAGGCCTCCCCGCACGCACTTGGCACCGTCACATCTATCGCACAACAAGGCCGATGTGCACTATTATTAGTCAAGATGGCGTCTAGCTTATTTGAGAAAGCGAAGTTCAAGACCAGAAAGTCATTGCAGCCCGCTCCCCAAGAATCCTCGTCCTCGGAGATGAGCAGACTTTATCACCCCTTAGATGAGAACAGTGACGAAATTCGACTTCTCACGCTCCTACCAAAGTCACGAGAGGCCGGCGTCCCTCATTGCACCCTAGAGACTTACTCTCTCAAAGCATTCACCCCACAATACCTCCACTTTCTCTCTACCTCAGGAGTCGCCAACTTAAGCAAGCGGAGGACTACGTCGTATTAGTGGCGGAGTGGGGACGTTCATAGTGATTGCTAATCAAGTCCGCCTCTACAGCTGCGGAGTGCAGCGATTGCTAACCAAGTCCGCCTCTATCATGTGGGGCAACGATTTCACTCTGCCTGACTCCAATCTGCCCAGCTCGAGATATAAAAGGTAACCGGTCTGCTATATAGAACGTGAATTTATCCCCAATCTCTCTAACGCCCTCTATATGTAACACTTTGAGAGCTTCACTACCGGATAAGCATTTATATCGCACTTCTTTATATCTAACCTTCCCGCTGTCTACTTGAACCGTCACGCAAAATGGCATCCGACAACAAGAATATTCTCCTCACTGGTGCAACGGGTTTTATCGGGGGCAGCGTCCTGGCAGCACTTCTCCGCTCACCATCTCTTCAATCAGGCCCCGTCACCTGCTTGATGCGTGGTCCTGACCGCGCATCTCTCCTCTCAGCCACCTATGGTCACCGGGTAAAGCCAGTCCTCTATGAAGGCCTCGATGACCTGGAAGCCACAACGGCGGTCGCTGCACAACATGACGTTGTAATAAATACCACCTTGAGCTATCACTCTCCATCGACAAAGGCTCTTCTTCGCGGTTTGGCGCAGCGAAAGGCAGTTACCGGACATGATGTCTGGATGATTCACACCTCCGGCACATCCAATATTGCTGATCTGGTGATTGCGAACGCCGATGGTCGTCAACTTGACGACATTGCCGATGATGTTTACACCTTCGAAAAGGAGAAAGAGTCTTTGGGACCCTACCCGCAGCGTACCGTTGAGCTGGACGTCATTGACACAGGTCTTGAGTTAGGTGTCAAAACGATTGTGCTCATGTGTCCCATCATCTATGGGAATGGAACCGGGTTGTTTCACAATACCAGTATGCATCTTGTGTTTATGAAGGCCATGATAAAGCTAGGACGCGCAGTCGTGGTGGATGATGGAGCAGGAGTATGGGATCATGTGCACGTTGAGGATCTAGCTGAACTGTATCGTCTTCTTGTGCAGGAGATCCTAGAAAGAGAAGGGAAGGCTTTGCCAACAGGGAAAAAAGGGATTGTGTTCAATGGAAATGGACAGCATTCGTGGCTCGAATTTATGAAACTCGTGGCGAATGCTGGCTATGAAGAGGGTGCTTTGTTAAGCAACACAGTCGCTCATATCAGCTTAGAGGAAGCGGCAAAGACTTTAGTGCCGCTCATAGGCTTTTCTGACTCTATGGGGGACTTGACGATGTTGGCGGCACAGATATTAAACAGCAATGCACGAACCGTGGCTAGCGTTGCCCGAAAGTTAGGATGGGTTCCGTTAAAGGGAGAAGAAGTATGGGAATCATCAGTTCGGGATGATATTAAAACTATAGTAAAGTCTAGCATTTAGCGCAGGAAGGGGCTTTATTAGTAGTAATAATGGTAGTAATAGTAATATTTATTATACTTAAGAAAATAGATTTTATAAAGCTAGTAGCTATATTAAACTATTTATATTTTTTATTATTATTTAAATTACTTAACAAAGCCTTTACTTTTATTTATTTAGCTATTTCATTTTTTTTTAGCATTATTTACTTACCTTTACTTAATAGGCTTACTTAAAGGCTAACCTTTTCTTTAAGTACTTAATATTTTATCGATAATAGCTAAAATATA
>NW_023501252.1:0-149693 GCF_013396195.1 Fusarium tjaetaba
TATCTACCTAATTCTCCTACCTCTACCTCCTTAATTACTATTATCTATCCTATTACTTATAGTGAATTTATAGGCTATTTTATTTAAGCCTTAACAATTTTTAAGAATTAATAGCTTAAGATTAAAATTAAACCTATTTTTAATTATATAAGTATATATTTAGTTAATTTAATAAATTAAAAGTCTTATAATTTCTAATACTTTAAGAGTTAACTTTTTACTATATAGTACTTTAAGGGAAATAATAAAAGCTTAAGTTATAATATCTATATTTAGGGCTATAATCTAAGGATTTACTAAATTATTAGAAACTTTAAAAAATTAATTAATAGCTTATAGAGAGGTTATAAAGGGTTTATAGGTTAGGAATTATTATACTGACTTTTTACTTTTTTTAACTTTACTAGGGACCTTTATTATAGCCCTTATTACAAGCCGGGGGTTGAGATAAAACTTTTGACCGCTTCCTCCGTATAGAGGATTGATTGCCCGATGACACCAATACCTCATCGATTAATGACAGAGGGAGGCCTCGTATGCAAACATTGCTTACATATCTTACGTATTCATGTTGCTTTCCATTTTCCTTTCTTTGTTGTCTTCCTTTTCTTCTCCTCTGCCTCACAATCTACGGTCCGTCGTTGACAGGTCACTTATATGCACAACGCAAGGAAGGCTTGCAGCTAGCCGCAGTCAACTGACACCGCAGCCATGGCTGCGAGAACAACGCTAATAGAGCAACCAAATCGGAGAACACGCGGAGATTCCTTTCCAAGTGTAACTTAACTTAACCTGCTTGTCTCGCTCCTCATCTGGCCTCCCCTGGCACTGGCACAAGGGGTAAAAAGAAATGGGATGGGATGGTTGTTTACTTGACGCCTCGCTCATGCTCAATGTTCCGAGTCACTGTGATCAGCCAATCGAGGAACTGCCCTGGATTTGTGCTTCGCCGTGGTGCTTATTCCCATTGACCGTGTCTGAATACGGGAATTCGGACTAAATCACCTTCTATAATGAGGACCTTGGCATCAGGCTTTCTCGCCACTGGGTAGGGAACGGTATGTATCATTCTCGTATAAACAAATTGTACTCATTGCTACTGTGACATGCATGATCTACGGACATGAACTTCAAGGTTCCCATGTCATGTCTTGCTGATTGCTGTGCCATGGTTCTTTTGGTTTATAGATGTACGCCTTGGAGTTGTGCATCTAATCTTCACAGGTCCCCGGCTTACAGTATGTCAATAGCGCTGTATCTTGTCGCGCAATGCATCTTTGCAACAAACGTACCTTGCAAATTCTTATGTTATGTCTAATCAATATTACACCCTTTGATGAGATAAACATTGAGAGACTGAAGCCACAAAACCAGTTTCAATAACGTGTCGATCCATACACGATAACCCGATATAGCTTTGACCAGATAATAAACGATTCGCCAACAATACAGATTTCAGAGAGATTGAAATGAAATACAACTAATCCATGATATAGGCACTCAAGTAAAATAATAGCCACTATTAATCTCTGGAAGGACATCATGACTGAGTCGTGCTCACTTTATGCTTGATGAATATCAAACCTCGCCTAAGTAGCTATGTTTATCGATATCCGATGCCGTCAAGAGCTAACAGGGATCAGCCACTTCCTTATACTTATGCAGATATCTGATCAAGATAAGAAAACTATTCCTCTAGCTTTAAATTACAGTTATATCTATTAACCCCCCCGGTTAATTCAAATTCCGTTGATCTGGAAATGAGTCTCAAGGTTGTATAAGTCAAGCCACACCATTGGGGCGCCACGTGTGGCTGGGACCTGTCCTGGCCAACCAGAAAGCTCCAAGCTCGACATCTGGCCTTGAGCGTCACCTCAACACCAAACACCCCGCGATCAACATCACGTTAACGTCTGTCAGGCGCATTGCGAATTTGGCTTCATTGAAGACGGTACCTCTCTCCGCAAACCCCCAGATATCATAAGAGAGGCATTGCCTCATCGACATCATGGCCTCACCATTCCCTCGCTCGAGTATCCAGCTCGATTACCCCATCTACGCCATCGACTTTGACCCTGAGGACTCGACTCGAGTGGTTGTAGGTGGCGGAGGTGGTGCTGGTCGCTCTGGTGTCGGAAACAAAATTGTAGGTTGGGGTCTAGAGGTCATGACTGGCGGACAGCAATAGACTAACAAGATGCGCAGACTGTGCTCGAAAGCGTTTCTCAAACAGAGCTTCGAACAGCTGGAGAGATCAACCTTTCACGCGATGAAGACAGTGTTATGTCCCTGGCAGTTGGCCCTCACAAGGGAAAGACAACATATCTCTACGCCGGCGTCAACTCCAGCCCAGATAGCATCGCAAAGGGGAAGAATGAACACCTCCGAATCCTAAGCGTCGACCCTTCGAAGCTGCGCACTGCCGTTGGGGCTAAGACACCCGATGCAAACATCTCAGAGGTCGCGCGTACCTCTCTCTTTGAAAACCCCGACCTCGATACATATCAGCGACTATTGCGCATTGCGGGATCGACTGGTGCCGCGGCTACAGCAATGGGCAAGGAGCCCCAATTGGCTATCTTTGACGCTGCGGGTGCTACAGCCAAATTACGAAGTGTGCTGAAACTAGATAAGGAGGCCGAGGATTTGGATATTGTGCAAACAGGAGAGACTGAGTTTCAGGTTGCCTACTGCTACAAGTACGAATTATATCTTGTCAAGGTCAGTGCAAAGGAGACCAGCGAGCCACAGCGGGTATACGTTATGCCAGACGACCATGGTGAACGCCCTGCTTTCAGAGCAATCCGTTATCTAAGCCCTCACTTCCTCGTTGCTGCCTCCAACTTACCCAAGCGAAGTGGAGTTGTGATACAGGCTTTGAGGTTACCCAAGGACGGCCAGCCAGATGCACGCCTGTCCATTAACGCCAGGATACCAAGGAAGATTTCTGCCACCGCTCTTGCTGTCGCGAACCTATCACCTCCAGCTTCTCCTCTGAACGCCCTCGGCGATACACAGTTCATCATTGCTGTTGCAGGCCACGATTCATCCGTTTCACTCTATACATTGGAACACACAACAGGCGGCACTGTTGAGCTGCTTGCCAAACTGTGGCAGCTACATACTCTCAAGGATGTTCACGGAACAGACAATATCACTGGAGTGGCATTCTCTCACTTCCAGACACCCAAGAACAACCTTCGCCAACAGTACATCAAACTCGCCAGCGCATCTTTACAAAAAACCGTGGCTGTCCATAGCATTCCCCTTGCGAAGCACGTCGATAAGTCTCCCCGCAATCCGAAGGGACCTCCTCGTCCTGTCCGCTACGTCACAGCTATGAAGTCTCGTGGTGTTTCTTCTCGTGGTCTTGGTATCACGATGGCCATCATGGCCCTTATCATGGCCCTCGTTGCGCAGACTGTTCTCGAGCTCTTTGGCCGATCTCGCCCAGTCCTTGGTGCGCAAGAGATATTCCCATCATGGCATGGCAGTCTGCGCAGCCCCGATCACCCACCCGCCGTATTCTTAGCCGACGAGTTCCTTGCCAAACTTGCTGGTCGCGATATCGCCAAGACTGCCACTGGTGAAACCCTGGTTGTTTACGAGGGTGATGTGCCTCCTGCAACTGCTGGGGAAGACGGCCAGGCCCCGGAGCTCAAGCTTGATGTCCACGAGCCATCCGTCCATGGCCCAGGCAAGACTTGGGAGGAATTGGGTGAGGAGCAGAAGGAGGCCTGGAAGGCTCGTCTCAAGGAGGCTGGCGCCTGGACTCAGACTATGGGCGAGAACGTGTTCAAGGGCATTCTGTTCGGCGAGATTGCTGGTGCTGTCGGCCGAGCTGTTGCCGGTTGATAGAGCATCACTAGCAGTTCTAGAAGGAGACGACTTTGGAATCTTGTATTGTATCATAAGTTTGTGCTTTATTTACATGTTCTATATGATGGCGAGGGAGTACTCTGGGATCTGGTTTGCCGTTTTAAGCTCATCATGAAAGGGGCGGTAGCGCATGCTGAAAGCCTGTTACGTATTTAGGAAGATGATGTACATGTGTAGTTATAGTTTGGTATTGGTAATGTCTTTTCTGCATGCATGTTCTTCCCATTGTGAGTCGTGTGACTGGTCGGTCATGGCTGACTATCCACATCGTTAGGCGTGAGTTGATGGTCACGGAGTCAGAGATATCGAGAGATCAAGAGAGTATGTGTCAAAAGATCTGATCGATACTTGATTGACCACCTCGGGTGGCACTGTCTCAGTATGCGTACTACTCTGCGTCGTCTTCTTGAACGAGAAGCACGTAGGAATGCGTCTATTGTCCTCTTGTTCGTTCCGCTAGGTCACCACGGCCTGGCACATTGATGCTGCCAATGATCGTTTGCTCAATACTGACGAATCGTCACTGATTAGCAGTTCAGTTCTGGCTTCAACGTAGAACATCAGAACCTAAACCCCAAGTCAGCATTTGATGGTATACAAACTGCTGTTTGCAGAGATAAGGGGCCTATGAAATACCTACTGCAATATTCCTTAAGACTAACACATGTATTATCCTTTCTCTCTTGTCCTTATACATCTGGGTACATTCGTGTTTTAATCCTATCCTGGCAGTGTCACAAATCATAGGATTCGAACTCTACGGACCGAGTCTGGCTATGCAACGCATACATATACAATAGCTTCGTTGAAACACACATCGAATCTCTTTATTACCTCGCGACATAGCGGATATGAGATCAACCCAACTAGCCCGGCTAGCTTCAAGGCTATATATATGGCAGTTATGTCGCTTTCGTGTAGATCCCATGTCAACCGAAACCGATGGCTCAGCGATTGCATCTTAGATGAACGTCACAGCAACTCGACAACGGTCAGTAGATATTACACACTTTCAGCATATTAAAGTTCCCCTCAACGACAGCATACACCGGAGCAATATATATCTGTGCATGTATATGAGTTGAGCGCCTTTGAGGAGTAAAACTTCGAAGGAGTACCTGCTCTCAGCATGCCCCAGCCATATCAAAACTGGGATGAGTTCTTTACCAGCTCAGCATCAGGTTCAACATGCTAGCCTTTTCTCATAAGCAAAAAGGCCAAGCATTTCAATATCAGGGCCATGTTACCCGCGTATTAGCTAGTGGTAATCGAAGCTGGCTGTCCCTCTAAAGTCCTCGATGTATCCACGGGTATCCCTTATAGTCCCCTTTACGGTACAATATCACCTATGCACGTTTGGACGCCTACTGCTGTGAGAAGATAGTTTTCTTGCGTACCTCTGCGCAGATCGTTCTCGTTTACCTCCTGTCTATCAAGGATATCTCAATGCTCTGTTGTCGTCCCGAGCAACAACGTATGTAGTCAACGGAACTTTGGTCCCGCAAACGTACCAGCTTGACAAGTCTAATAAAACGTTTCGGAATGTTCCACAATTCTTAGAGAAGTTAGGCGATCATGGTATCAGGAACGAGCGACACTATCGGGCTCCCGCATTCCAGTCGAGCCGATCATTTCGATAATGTCTCTAGAGACCATCGCAAGTCAAAGGATATGCGGGCGTTGGGAGAGCCACCTAACTTTATGGCAGGGGGATCACTTGAATCTCGTAATCGCCAAGATACAACTTGAGGAAAGCACCGTGGTCCCTCATTCTCACACAGCAGTATCTGTTGCACCAGGCATCATTATCGACAACCTATCATCACAGCGTGTACTGTCGACAGCACGAACACCTGGGCATCGCAAGTTCAGGCCGTAGCCAGGTCTAGCCCAGGAACTGAATTGCTTCACGCCGTTCAGAACGGCCCAGCCGATGAAGGCCCCTTGCAGAACCATTCAGGGACTCAAGCCCTTCAACGTCCGTCTACAAAATTTTCGGTAAAGGGCTTGACAGGCGAGAACCAACGGTGCTCATGATTGGTACAACGTCAATGATGGCTTTGGCGTGATCAGTCCAAGGTTTGGTCCAAAACCTGTGGCGCTCCCGGATTCGGTCGAATCTTGGAAACTGGCTGGTTTAGTGATGTCAGGCTCTCGTCCATTGCAAGTCAAATCTGTATGATGAGCTGATATTGATGTAGATTGTGTTTGTGAAACCTTGGCTCGGCCTTGATGTTACAGAGAGAGACCAGACACTGCGAGATCACGATTGAGGCTTGATAGATGACGCTGTTACAATATCGACATTGATGCGTTACAGGATCAAAGCGTTGTCTATTACAAGACGAGTTGTGCTTTTGCAAAGTTTACTGTACTGCAGACATGAAACAAGGGCTCTCCTCTTAGACAGTACTACTATCATGGTCAAAAACGTGGCAGACCAAAGAGGTTGACAGGCATGGAAATAATAGGAGAATGGACAGACCAGGCAAACAAACAAGTCAGCCTCTGAAACGAAGAACGCTGAACTATGTGGCAATTGCAGTTAGTTATTGAGCCCTCTGCCTCTCTCTCTCCGTATTCTGCTACTGCTACTGCTGTGCCCCTTTTGAAATGAAATGTTGTCTGTGGCTCAATTTGATTGAAAATGGAGCCCTCGTTGAATTGATTGACAGATGCTCATGGCGTCTACAGGGTTGTTCCCTGTCACGGAACCCTGATTTTCGCTTCTTGGCGACACATCCAGCTACAGGCTACAGCGATCGGTAGCTCCCAACACGTGTGAGAGGCTCGTTCGTTGTCTCTAAAACATTCTCCGTTATGTGCCGTTTGTCAAACAAACTCTCTTTTGTGGGTGAGTCTTTTCTTTTCTTTTTATCTACAACATCGTAACCGTTTGAAACAAAGAGCTCAACTCTGTCTGCTTGAATCATGTGAATGCGTCTCGATGGAACTTGTTAAGATGCAGCACGACAAAAGAGGAAAAGCAAACAGCTAAATCGACATGGATTGGCCTGCCCCTGTCTGTGGCGATATTTTGGAATTCCATCCACATTCCATCTCCATTCCCACAGGCTTAGAGGCTCCCGGCTAGCTGGGTCGATCGTTGAATGCAATTAGACTCTTTGTTATATTCAACGTTGACTATAGCCTCTCATTTGCAAAGCACAGTACAATGGCTTGAAATTAATGCTCTTGATTCACTCACTAACTTCAAGTCTGCAACATCCCCTGATTCAAAAGATCAGCCTGAAGCCGGAAGAAACATGTCAGGGGCATCAGCCATGTCGGTGTCCCCAACATACGTAGTTGGCTGACGTGATCGATTCGGCATTCATGGTCCTATCGTGACTCGACCACTAACTCGGGTCTGAGTCTGACCACAACAATAAGTGAGATACGATATTTGCTGGGCTGAAAGTCCACTGTACATTTACGAGTCCTTGTTGTTCGTCTTCGTCCTCTTCAGGCAGGTCTACCAAAAAGGGCGAGGAAAATATTTGGAGACAATGGCTCCAAAAGCCTCCCGGCGCCAAACGGCATCGTCTCTGTCTAGGACAAGACCATCGCGAACTAGGCCACGAACTATTCCGCCCGTGGGCGTCGCCAACTGGTCGGGACGTAATTACAAGCGAGTCAAGATGTTTACGCATACGCAGATCAACAATATCAGGTAGATCTCGTCGATCTGGAGAGACATTGATGTTACAGAGGGAAAAGGAAATAGGCACATCCAGCTGAAGAAACACGAACGAACACGGATTTGTCCGGGCATGGGCCAATGTCAAAGCGCACGGCACAGGCTGATTCCAGGACCAGCTGCAGGGGCATGGCATAGCATGGCATAACATGGCTGAGCGGACAAAGCAGGGCAAGACGAGGCGAATGAAGGGGAAGGGCAGAGGACTCTTCAAGCAGAGAGGAGCTGCAGTGAGACATTCTCCTCCACAAATTTTGGGGCATACACGCAATTCAATTCAGGCAGCGGCTTGAAACTGAGGTAGCACGAGAGTTATTCTTGGTGATGAGGCAGCCATAGACTGAGATGGTGAGGTTATCATACGGTATGCCATTGAGCTGAGATACCAAAGTTCAATAACAAAGCTCAGCTAAGACCAACAAGAGTAACGTTTCGTCATGAGAAACAATAATCATCCGAATCTCTTCAATAGAGTTTCTTAGGGCCAAAAGTCTCCATTTGGGGGAAATGGTGGGGTTGGCTACGTTGGTTGTCAGATCTCACCAGCCACATGTTGATGCGGGAGCTAAAGCGGATCGTCGCTGGGCAGAGAGGGACAAAGAGAGGAAGAAGATGGCAGTAAATACAGCTTGACTTGTTTGTGTTTCTGCAGTCAAACTGATATGAAGATTATGATGCCTCCGCTTCTGATCATGGCAATCATACAAGTCCAAGGCTGTAAAGCTACCTTATCGAGGCGGTGATGGTTGATCGACGGCACTTGTCAGGACATGTGAGTCGTGTGAAGAGGACAATATCGTCGGTGAATTCTGACTGGATATTCAAGATATTTGCCCCTGTCCGTACCAAGAGCTTGGGTTAACGCAAGGAGCATCTGTACATCAGCTACACAATAATCGTATTACGAGTCAAGACAAACGCCCAAGAGTCCAGCTCTCTTCATACAAGCCAAGATCTCTCTCAGATTGTCCATCCGTCTTGGCAGCGTCAATCAAATAATGTCGGATGCAGGGTAGATGCCATCCACTGGCTTCAGTGTGTCGGTACCTTGCAGCATGTTCTGTGCCCCTCTCAAAAGAAAGAAGGAAAATACCCGTGAGAACATGAATTCCTATTGGATGGTGAGCGATCAAAGAGACACGACACGATCTGGTTTTGTGTATTGTGTAGAGACAGAACCGCTGATAGGATTCCCGGGTGATGTGTGTCTCGGGAGATGCAGATGGATCATGTGTTTGGACTGGTTTGATCTTTTACGGGGTGGATGGTTCATCAGCTGGGCGCTAAAAAAGGTTGCAGTGGGCAATCAATCAATCACTTGCGAGGAAAAAGAAACAATAGAGGAGAAAAAGGAAGGTGAACCAAGACTTGCATACATATACAGCACATATACATATGAATGACAGCCAAGTTAATTCGACTTCAGTTGTATCTCAACTATCCATTCACCACTGTAGCAGCAGAGAAGACAGAGACAGAGACAGAGACAGAGAGAAAGAGATACGCCACCAACGGTTGGATCGCAAGCGGGACGATCGAGAATCCCATTTCGAGTCCCGTCGGTCTGGGTCTTGGTCTTGGGAGGGCCAAGTCAAGTCAGGCCAGATCAGAAGTGCCAGGGTCCGGGCGATTTTAGAATTCGACGCTACCAGAGTTATTCCCTTTGATGGTCAGCAAGGGGAGCAATATACACCATGTAAAGTTTGACATTATTGGACCGAGGCTGAAAAGAGATATCGAACGACGCCATTCAGGTGTAAAGCTGACAGAGAAATAGAAGAGAAAGAGATTCGTGAGTGAGTGACTGAGGATGAGATGAGATCAGATCAGAGATCCACATTCAGTGGTGCTCCAGCGGTCGAAGCTCGACTTGGAGTACAGTGACAGCAGCACCGAGGAGCTCTCCGCCTCGAGTGAGTGGATGGACTGGACTGGACTTCCTCACCTCATGAGGAGAGCGAGTTGGGCAGGGCTGAGATGCCCAACTCAATCTGACAGTCATTGACATCCATACCTATCTATCTAGGTACTGTACCCATCTGTCAAGACATTCATGATAAGGGTGAGACACAAAACATGGTGGTATACCTTATCACATTATCACTGTAAAACGTCCATCACAGATCAAGCACAGCAATCAGTCAGAACTGACTGATGAATGAAGCAAGATTGATTCATGAGGACCCCTCGACTGCCCTGGTTTTTCTTCATCTGGCCAGTTGACCTGAAGCTAAAGCGGTGGCACTAAGCCCAGCCAAGCCTAGAACCCAGGAGCCACCATTTACCACCAAAAGGTGAGTGAATGAATGATTGATTTGGTGGTGGTAGTGACGGCATTAAGCCAGCCTGACCAGGGACCCTCCCACCTTTTTGATCCTCCTCGATGTCAAGTTTTTCTCATCTCAAAGGGCCAAACACACAAGATATCTCCAATTTTGAAAGTGAGAGCAATATAGATTGTCGATCTTCTTCACGATCGTCTAGTAAATCACGCGCCGACTGTTCACTCTATCACATCCATTGATGGAGAGCAACAACACTGAGAGCGCGCCTCCAAAAAAGGTGTGAGCGGACGGGGGTCTTCCCAGATGCACATGGGGGCATGTGCAGGGGTTCTAGGACCACGCTCCCTGGTGAGGCGACCAAGGGCGGGAAGAAAAGGGAAGCTCAAGAGACTTCAAAGACTAAAAAGACTTGAAGGATTGATGAGAATGGATTGACTTTGCATGGTCTGGGCTGTCGGCATACACATACTTTTTATAGGTGATGGAGAGAAAGAGTCTTTCATGCCCCTTTATTGATGAAATGAAAGGAGATGAAAGAAATGACTTGTTGATGCTCAGTCAATATGTCTGTCAGTGCCCGGTGTGAGTGAGTGTGTGTGACGATGACATCCCAGGCCTCGTGGCATCTCCGCATCCAACTCTTTTTTCCAAGGAACCGTAGCATTAGCAGCATATGCTCATAGATTCATGAAGAGTCCGGGGAACTTGAATGATCATGAGATATCTGGCTGAGAGTATATTTCCAAGCCATAGTCTGCCCCAAGTTCTTTCTCTGAAAATTGTTTCGTGTTGAAGTCTCTGGCTTGACGGACGGTGTGTCGTCGAGGTCGTTGATGAGGTGGAGTTTGGACTATGAGATCCCTTGACAAGAATGGGTCCCCTCATTGTTTACCCCCGTCAATCTCTCTCCATTCACGAGCACCACCGTAAGCAAGATGCTGAATAGTGAATACCTCATTCAATTGCCCTCTGGGCATCAGGAACTCTCCTATCTTTCAACCATCATTCACTGGCGATTCATTATCTGGTCAGAAGTCGCACCATGTCCTGCTGAGGTGACGGATGATCCACGAGCCAAGGCCAGTGACTGACAGCCCACCACCACCACTAGCTACCAATCCCACCACCTTCAAACGCTTCCCTCCTGCAAGGCAAAGTACGTGGAACTGAAAGTGGAAGTGCAAGTCTTCCATACATTGGACCCGGGTGGGCCGCCTCTCTTTTTTTACCTTGCCTTGCATTTCAGACATGCCGCTGCAGCCTGTTGAAAGTGCATCTTGATTGATCATGCTCAGACTGTCCTTGGAAGCCAGTTGAAATGAATCAGATCCTATTATAGAACTGTGTGTGTATGTGCATGCAAGAAACACAATGCAATGTGCTCAAGGACTGACTGACTGGCTTCAAACAAGTAAGACCAAGAACAAATAGAGATCCTCTGTCAATGCTGGCGCCCATCAAAGTACCTGGTACCGTACCTGGGCGCCCTCACAATTCCCCAACCAGACTAGGGGAACAGGGATGTCTGCCCTTTTCAAACAACCAGGACCTCTCCAGTCCCCGTCCCAGTCCCGGGGGTGCAATGAGACTTGACCTCGACCTTTGATATGATAAGGAGAACAAAAAACGTTCAGTCAGAGCGTTCGCTTTGTCCAGGCTAAATTTGTCAAGATATTTCTTTCAACCTCGATTAGGTCTTCTTCCATTCTTCCTCTCTCCGACTCGACGGGGGGACTCGGCCAATGACAGGGCCGTCGATATGTGAATGTGCCTCTTGTTCTAGTCCCGTCGTGCAAGCGTGTCACCTTTGTCTCCAATGCTTTGTCGCAGGTTCTCCCTCCTCTTCACTTCCGTTTGAGGTTCGACGTCTTGTCTACCCCACTGATGTGCGGTACATCCTTGACCAACACCTTGTTTGGCGATATAAGGTTGATCAACGTTGAGTGAGAGATAGAGAGGGAGATAGAGAGAGTTTATGAATTGAAATTGGGCAATGCCATGGGTTGTTATTTTTTGACATTGTTGCAAACCGTTTTGCTAGACCGTGCATCGTTGAGATCAAGGGTCTTCGTTACTCTGATGCTCGGTGCCATTTGTTTCAACTGTCGCCAATCCCAGACACCACAGGTATCCGTGGGTAGGAGAGACAACACAGCACAGCACGCAACAGCGCGCACGGCAGAGACTTTCATCGTACTGTACTCTGCTTGCTGCACTGTACCTTTCCGTCCATTGATTTGGAGAAATGATTCTAGCGGCCGTCCGACGACGGATAGACGCCGCCCATTAGCTCATGCGACCGACGCCTCGAATTTTGGTGGATATGGATACTCAAGGGAAATACCTACTAGTAGGCCTAGGTAGAGAGGAGGATGAGTTGGAGGGGTCGCCCACAAAAAACCTACATGCCACACTGGGCTGAACATCTGTGAAACAGACAGCAGACGTTGAAGAGAAACAGGTTGTAAGCTGAGAATGAATGCCGCATACACCTGAAGAAGCGGCGGCAGCAGGCAGTCGACATGCATGGTTCAGATGGCGGTATGGTTACGTACCTGGACGAGGCCATCTCCAAGGCTGTGCAGTGTGAGATTTCCTCCAAAGCCCCAGGGTTCTCTCTCTCTCTCTTTGGGTCCGTCCTCGAGAGAGACAGACACAAGAGAGAGACAAGAGACAGACGGTCAGGTACTGGTACCGCACACCAACGGAACCAGTCCAACTCAGGGATAGCCTCCCTCTAGGCTCAGGCCCAGGCGCCCTGCCGACGCTTGTCCATGCCCCCCCGTCGTCTCTTCTTGGCTCTAGTGCGACTCTGCCTTATCCACCATGACCTTGGAAGTTCCATCGACCTCGTTTTCTGTCTACGTACGTGGTTGAAGAGCTGCTCCTCTCGATTTGCACGTGTGAGTGAGAAGGAAGATGGAGATGGGACAAGAGAGCTGAATGTTTGAAACATTTGATGAGTGAAGAGAAGGGATCTACGGGGGGCTGAGGGTACACATGGGGGGCGTTTCTTGGGGTTAGAGTTTGATAGTGGACTCGTGCCTGGAATTGGAATTCGTTTTGGCAGCAGTGCCGTAACCGTGAGGACGAGACAGACAGACAGACAGTGGAGGCACAGACAGGACAGGAAGAGGCGAGGAGAGACAAGAAAAGTTGAGACCTTTAGCCCAAGAGACAAAAAGACTCGGGTGAATGTAGTATTGTGTAGTAGGTATTCAGATTAGTTGTTTTTTTGACAGTTCAGTTCAAGGGCATAGGTTTTATTTCTCCCTGCGGCGGCAGGTCCCTTGGAAGCAGGCAGGCAGGCCTTGTTGATATTGGATCATTCACTCCCGTCCGTCAGTGAATGAGCATCCACCCCAAAGAGGAATTCTCTCGCTGCCACTTTTGTATCGTCCATCACATGGTCATTTTTTCTTATCTCTTCGTCTGTGTTCATGGCTTCTACTGCTTCTGAGCTTCTGAAATACAGTGATTGACTTGACTCACTGCTACACCATTAGTATCGAGATCAAGTCGTCGTCATTCCCCAGTCAAGCTCAGCAGTCCAGTCCAGTCAGTTCCATAAAAGTGAATTGCTCCAACTCGGCAGTCGCCCTGACCCTGTATCTCCTCTGGCCTATCAAACTCGCAGCAGATTGACAGAGTGGGAAAAGGTATCAGATACATCCCATACACTAGACTTGACCGGGATGGCTTGGGCGACCAGGGTCCCTTGGTAGTAAGGCAAGGTAAGGTAAGGTAGTGCTAGTGGCCCGGCGCCGCCCAAATTCCACAGTCCACACCTCACCCACCTCACTAAGGTCCATGCCTAGGTCTTGCTCTGGTGCTGCTGCCATCTTGGAACCCCCAACTCGAGGCGCTTGCGACCTTTTTCACCAAAACAACACCAAAACCGTTGACCATCACCGCCCTAGGTCGATCGGTGAACTCGACTCTTTCTTCCTTCTCTCCTCTCCTCTCCTCCCGCTGGGCTTCAACTCTCACGGCGTTTGTCGTTTGTTTGCTTGACGACCGTCGCAAACACCCACTTCAGCGATCCTTCTTTTTCTTATTCGACTTTACTTGGTTACTTTGCATTTTCTAGACGCTTCACATCACCATCCTCGAATACCGCGAGTCGATCCGCTCCGCTCCGCCAGTCTCGACGATAAATCCTTGACTGAATCACGCCTCGCCTGGCAGTCTTCCACCGCCTGTTACGCCCTGTGCGAAAGATAAATTTCTTTAATACTTGAGAGTAATTCCGCCGTCGCCAACTACCGAAACGTTTCGTTCGCGACGTCACAAATTCGACCCGGCTTTGGCACTGAATGCACGGCGACGCTAGACGAAAATCCGATACTCGAACAGATTTTCGACACGCGTAACATATTTCATTTTTGGCCAATTTCAAGGGTGAACAACTGCCTTGTTGCACAAACGACCGCCTTTTTATGGATCGCCTTGTGTTCTCGTAGGCTCCTTTGACGCAACCTCCGCCTCGTTCGTCAACCACTGTCCAAACGGACCCCCCGCCAATAACTTTGCACCGCCTTGCCCGACATACTTTTGTATCTTTTTTGATCCCGTGATCTACCTCAACTTTTACCTTCGCTACCTCACCTTGGCCAACTTACTTCTCAAACGACGAAATTACCAGTCGAGATACCTACTACTTGCTAGCCTGGGTCTTGTTCCCTCAACTTGAAAGCGGCCATGGCGGCCAATATGCAGCACATGGCTGGGGCCGGGCAGATGATGCAGCAGCCGATGCGCAAGCCGACCCCCAATCAGCTGCAGCAGATAGTGTACCAAAATCTTGTCCAACATACACAGCCATTCACTGGCATTTGTTGGCAAGCCAATGTTGCCATCAGTGATCGCATGGGTAAGACCATGAACTTGTATGGCCCTACTTAAACCCTGCTCACGAACCTTACTGACTTATCAAAGGATAACCAACATTTCTCTGGCCATGAACGGAGGAGACTACATGAAGGGGGCTGAATGGGGCTGCAACTTTGAGCGTGAAGCATTTCACAAATCTGCTACAAAGGTACGCACATTTAACTTTCTCTTCTCCGAACCCTAAACTTCTTCCTCCAGACAGGTTACTCACAACCATCCCAGGAAATATACGACCAGGAGATGGGCAGTAAGATCATGGAATTCTTTAAGAGACGCCAGGCCAATGAACCCACACTCCAGAACAGTATCAATGTCAGCGCTCAAGCGCAGGCACAAGCACAAGCCCAAGCGATGATGAACATGCAGATGGGACGCGGTATGGGCCAAGGCCCACAGCAAGGCTTCCAGTCTATGCAGCACCCGATGCAAGGTGGCCAGATGAACCAAGCACAACAACAGTTACCGATGAATGCCGGAATGAACATGGGCATGCCGAACCAAGCTGGCCGTGGGATGGGCCCCGGCCAGCAGATGGTAGGTATGGCTGGAGGTCAGAACCGACCTCAACCAACTTCATTCCCTTCGGACATGGCACGGCTTTCGCAACAAGACAGGCTCAAGGTTAGCGAGCTTGCACAAAAGATGTTTAACACTGCCTCGGAGCAGCAGAAACAAAACACCCGAGTGCAACTTTCTCAAAGGATATCCCCCACGCAGATGAACGAACTCACTGCCTCGGGCAAGGATCCTTTGATGTGGTTTTATCAGAACCAGGCCTTCCAAGTTCTTAAAGCGAACATGGCCCGAATTCAACAGGGCCAGCAGCCGCAAGGGATGGGACAGAATCCCAACAATAATCAAGCTCCCATGATGCAACAGCAGGCAAGTCAGCAAGGACTTCGCCAGCAGCAGGGTCAGATGCCTCAACAAGGACAGCAGCAGCATGGTATGATGAATGGCAACCAGGGCAACAACGACTATAACTCTTTTGCACCCAACATGGATAGCATCGAGAAACAGCAGATGAATGGTTTGATGGCTCAGCAAGCCGGTCAGATGGTAGTACCTGCCAGCGCCGGACCGAATCGAAATGCGACGCCCCAACCGCCGATGGGCCAGAACGCACCCAACCAGCAAGGTCCTAATCAAGGCCAGCGACCGCCGCAACAACAGCAGCAGAACATGAATCTTCAGCAAATGAAGATGTCGAACCAAGTCTCGCAGCAGTCACAGGCACAGCTGCAGGCACAGCAGATGAAGCAGATGCAAAACCAGGCCGGCATGGCTGCCAACATGCAGCCTTCCCAAAGTCCTGCAATGAACACTCTCAACACACCTGTTTCTCGGCCTGGCAACATGAACCAGGGTGCTGGACAGGGCGGTGTTCAGTTCGGGGACCAGCGGTTCAACCAAGGAGCACAACGGCCTAACAACCAGACTTTCCAGAACATGCTGGCAAGTCTACCGCAAGAGCAACGGCAGATTGTGAGCGGTCTGACTCCGGATAAGTTGAATGAGGTGATGCAGCGTTGGCAGTCAAAGCGCAATGAGCAAATGGGCCTAAATAATGGTGGACAACTTCCTCCAGGGCAAATGGGGAACCGACCTCCAAGCCAAATGAGCCAGATGAACCCTAACGGCGCTGGACAAATGTCAGTCAACATGCAGCAGCAGCAAAATGGAATGCCTATGAATGGCAACCCGCAGCAAATTCAGATGCCTCGGATGGCCGCGAACCAGCAGCTGGCTATGATGGACTCTATGGATTTACCTCCTCAAGTCCTCAGTCAGCTCCAGAATCAGATCCCCCCAGAGGTCAAGAAATGGGCACAGCTCAAGATGTGGCTTCAGCAAAACAACATTGCTCAGCAACTACGGACGCAACTGGTAACCGTTCAGCAAAGGCAGTTCCAAATAGCCCTTCAGCGACGCGCTATGCAACAACAGCAACCGGGCCAGCCAGGACAGCAGCTTTCACCTCAACAGCAAGGTCAACCGCAGCAGCCAGGACAAAACAATGTCAACCCTGGCATGCAAGCGCCAGGTGGGCCTGGACCCAACCCTCTCCAAGCAGGACGACCACAGATGCCTGTCAACATACCAGCACACATCCTGCAGGTTTCTCCGCACGAAATAGCCACACTTCGGAATAGACCTCAGTTCGCTCAAGCGTCTGAAGAACAATTACGCAATGCGATTCTCCAGATGAAGAGGAGTTCCTGGGCGAGCCAGCAGGCACAGCAAATGCGAAATCAACAAGCCCAGGCTCAGATGGTGCAAGCTCGTAATGGTCAAGGCCAGCAAGGTATGCAGACACAGATGGGTGTTCCCCCAACACAAATGCAGCTTCAACAACCACCCCAGCCAAACCAAGCACCGCAGGCCCAGAACATTTCAGGAGCCAACAACATGGGACCGAATAATACTGCTCAACAAGCGGCCCAGAAACAACCAAGCGTGACTCCAGAGCAAGCACGAAATGCTCGCCCGCAGCCTGCCAACAACCGAGCACAGCCTCCAAACCCATCGCCAGCATCCGCCCCGAAGAATCTCAAACGCCCGAGCAGCGACGATGCCATCGATGTACCCGAAACCGCAAAGGCAGCGCCCGCGAGACCAGCGCCACAGTCCAACCAGCCACAGCAGGCACAAGGCCCAAGAATGTTGACTCCTCAGCAAATTGCACAGCTCACACCAGAGCAGCGAGCCAAATACGAAGCGATGATGAGGGCACAGATGAACAAGGCAGGCCAGATCCCTCCTCAAGGTGGAAGCGAGATACTGTCGCGTCTTAAGTTACTCGGACAAGAGGAGCAACGACAATCTGTGAAAGAGAACGATCCTGAAATTCCGATGTCACAGCAGGAATACCAGGAGACAGCTGAGAAGCTCAAGAAAATTGTGGTTGATATGAGCAAGATCGGCCGTGGTTTGAGCAGATGGTATGGTCTCACGCGTGATGACCAAAGAGCAAAGATGTTCTTCCGAACTGTAAGTCTACGTCCAGCTGTATCATGGATGGCATGCACTAACTGAGAACAGCGATGGAGGATTCTCAAGCAGTTCTCTGATGGCGAGAAGATGTCCGTGCCTAAAAACGTGTTCACGATGCGAGCCGTGGAAATCGATCAGGCTCGAAATATGCTGGAGAGCATGGCGAAGGATCTCGCGGCGAGCGTGTATGCTAGAGGCCTAAATCCTGCTAACAGACAAACCACACCCCAAAACCAGAATGCTCAGGCTGCTCAACAACAACAACCATTCTCTCAACAGCAGCAGTCTCAGCCCCAACCTGACCAGCCAACGCAACCTCCAGGAGGACAAGCAGCTCCCGCCAACGCCGAAAGCGGTCGTCGTAACTCTCAAGCTCAGAATACTACTCCCAAGGGAGGCAACAAGGGTTCGCGGGCCCCAGAAGCTCCTACAAGCGCTCGGCCCCCCTTCCAGTTGCCTCCTCATGGCAACCCAACTTATGTCCAACCGTCAAAGGAGCTCAACCTGCAGCTACCCACAGGACGCAAGAAGCAAAAGACTGGACAGACTCCCCAGGGCGCTACCCCTTCGCCTAAAATTAGCAAGAAAGGATCCCCTGAGCTTCGAAGGACGTCCGAAACACAGTTGCCACCTAAGCCAGTCTTTCTTTGCAAGGAACCCGAGTGCGAGTTTTCAACCACTGGTTACAGCACTGAGCAAGCTCTTCAACAGCATGTCTACGAGGAGCACACGAAGCCTCGAGAAGATCCTCTCAAGTTTGCCCAGGAGAACCTGGCCTTGGCCCTTGGACTCGAGCCCGATGGCACTATCAAGCGGGAACCAGGTACTGAAGCTGCTGCAATGAGCTTGACCAACTCCAAGCAAGGCCAGACACCTGTCACTATGGCGGCAACACCTGTGTCTATTACAGATGCCGGCATGAAGCGATCAGCCAGCAGCATGGGTAAACCTCAAGACAAGGCCGGCCTCAAAGCTGGTACAACCCCCAAGATGACGGATATCAAGCCGGTTGAATCGACAGCAGTTGATCCTTGGGCCAACGCGACTATCGACACTGAGATGCTGGTGAGCAACCTTGGAGTTGAGCGCGGGTACGGATTTTACGATAACCCCTACTATGACCTCAACGCTCTTAGCTACTTGACACCCAGAGACACACCTGACTCGGTCAAGGATAATGGCAGCAGCGAGCCTAATAGCGATCTTCCAGAAGGTGCAGCCATCGACATGAATGCGGATTGGCATAACATGGATACAGATCTGCTTCTGAACATGACCAACACTTTGGACGCAAGCGGCGTAATGGGTATTGACCCTTCAGCGTTATTCGACCCGCCATCGTTGCAAGAACCGGACTGGGAAGATGTGAAGATGGACTTTTCGAAACCTTTCCAATTCGACACTAGCCAACATTACTATATGGCAACCTCATAATAATCGCAGCCGTTGAACGGTTTTATACTACAGACGAATTGATTACCTAGCCACCACAAATCGGCCGGTAATTAGGGCTTTGAGGTCCGGGAGATATACCCCACACATGAGGTTTTGTTTCTGTTTTGTCACCACGACCCGTGGTAGTTTTTGTTAATTGCATTTTGTTATTGGATAACACTTTAGGGATGCGGATCGAAGCCAGGTGACGGCAGTAAAAGGTGGACGCGGCTGGAAGCATCATGGAGGGCGCTTTGTTCTGGACCTAGGACGAAAGGCAGGGTGTGATTTGGCTTTGGCAGAGGATACACAGGAGTTCGACTGGTAGGAGGCTTTGTTTGTTAATGCATGATGCTTTGATTTATGATGTTATTCGAAGCGCGTTGTGGTTGTTTTAGTGTTTCTAGTTGAAGCTATCAGATGCTTCTTTTTTTGCAAAGTCGGAATTAGTGGCTAGGGCTTATGAGATTCATAGACATGGACTCTGAGCAAATGATACCCAGCATTTTGCTACTTGGCAGTTCTCGTATGAGTGAGTGAGTGAGTGAGTGAGTGAGTGAGTGTTATATGAGCATATATTCGCCTGTGTTATGTTGGTCAAGATTGACTTAAGGTCCGGCCAACAACACCCGTTCCTGCATCCGGGCCGCACCGGGAATCATGCCCCACAAGGCACGCGCCTCCCGTGTCCGGAGGCACAAGCGCTAGGCCGTCTTTGGCATAGAGCGATGGACCCTCCGACACGGCACGCGAATCTGCAGTGTTGACGGCTGGGGAAGATTATGTAAGTGACGCTAGACCGCTTCGGGAAGTAAGTAAATATGGGCGAGGTTGGCCGAGATTTGAGACAAGGATATAAAGCGCGACCGTGTCGGGCGTAAGAGGCTGGTTTGGGGTTACAGACGTGACGGCGGGTGAGGTCAATTAAACGATGGGCATCCATATAATGCTACACCTTCTGGGGTTTGTTTCTGCTAGTGGGGGATGATATATGAATGAGTGTCAGTAGGTTGAGGGAGAAAGAGAGACATTGATGTCGATAATTGAATATCAAGAATTGAAGAACAATAGTATGTTTCAAAGTGTTGATCTCCTTGCATAATATTTACTGTTGTCGTGTTTCGTTGACTAGGAACGACGCCATCTAGACCAAACTATCCCATCCCATCCCATTCATTTTCCGTTTTCCGTTTTCTCCAATCCAAAAAAGCCACCCCACCTTATCTTATCGTCCGCGTCCCTTTAACAAAACCACCACTTTACTTGGCTTTACCTTACCATTTCCCATCTCAACGTCCTCCCATTAACACGCATTGACACGCGACTAAATCACACAAACTTGAGGCTCTATCCTGCTCATACTTTCGTTTCTCCCTCTCTCGTGTATACATAAGCAGTGCTTTAGCTTGCAATGGAGCAATCAGCTACATCATCCTCTACATCATCACCTACGAAGCGACGCGCCCTCGCTCCCTTGGATTCTAACGCGCTTGCTGCACCAAAGAACTTGTTCAAGCCTGCATTGGGTCACAGTCCTGTAAAGATGGCTATCGAGGGGCGCAAGAGGTTGCTCGATATCGAAGGTAGCGCGCCTGCTGCTAAGAAGGCGTGTCTGGGACGTGATGAGGTATGCTATATTACTTATAAGATATCATGATGGGATATGAACATATATCTAACATTGATTGTGTAGGACGCGTCTGAGAGGAGTGCCAGTCCTGATGTTAGCTCTGTCTTCGACACGTCTGCCAACGATAATTCATGGGCCACTGCTGCAACCGAACATGATACAGCTGCAGTTCCTACAACAGTACAACCTACACAGCAGACTGCAACACTTACACGCCAACAAATAAGACAAGTCAGTTTTTACACCCTCTCCACTTACATATATATGCTAATATCCTACAGAGAGCAGAAACACTTCGTCTCCGTCTGTCCCTCGCAAACTACAAAGTCCGCACAGGCCAAACGACCGTGCCCCTCTCCGAACTACAACAACGACCGTTACCCCGCGAGTCACCACGCGTCGTCCGCGTACAAAGCCCCGAGTCCACCAGCGAGTCCAAGCCAGAGGAAGAGTCAGAGACAAGATCGCGAAGAGACTCGATAGATTCACAGCAGACGGAGATCATGGAGGAGGAAGACGAGGAGCAAAGTTGATGAGATGTCAGGGTATATAAAAAAGGGAAAGATATGATGGTGTTGGGGAGTTCTTGATGGCTTTCTTACTTTTTATGAGCGGGGCATGGCGGGCATGTGAAGCGAGATATGTACGATGGAAAGGCATTTGCTTGGGAAAGCATTATTTGATTTGACGATCATGGGCGGTAATGAGACATAAGTGTGTTCTCATCTGGATAAGATTCATCAGAGATATCCCAAGGCGTTATAGAGGAGTTACATTGTACGAACTGAGGTTGCAATGTCTGGATATGGTCTTTCACAAGGACAAATCCCAAGCCCAGTTTCAATGATAAAGTGACATTGCTCATTCATCTATCAAGCTATATACAAGTGAGACTACGTCCAACCCATGGCTGTGATGTTGCCCAGTATTCAATCATTCATTCATCCACTGCTCGCTTCTACACCCAACTCCAATGACACCCGACGTCATATGATGATGCTCCACTTCTAATGCTTAATCGATGAGAATCTTGGGCTCAAGGGATCCATAGTTTTCAAAGAATCCCTTAAACAGCTTGATGCCGTAGGCGACATCGGCAGTACCTCCCGTCTCACGAATGCTGTGCATGCTGAGCTGTGGGTTTCCGAGATCCAGAGTCCTCATGCCAAGGGCGGCAGCGAGACCGGGTCCGATGGTGCTGCCGCAGGGCGAATCGTTGCGGACGACAAAGAGCTGAAGAGGAACGCCAGCTGCACGAGCACACTCCTGAAGGAGCACTATTCCTGGGGAGTTGGTAGCGTAGCGCTGGTTGGCGTTGATCTTGATAACAGTTCCGCCGTTCATGGCTGGCTGATGCGAAGACTCGTATTTGCCAGCATAGTTGGGATGCACAGAGTGGGCCATATCAGCAGATACGAGGAAAGATCGTGATAGAGTCTGCTCGTATGCTGTAGCCTCCTCGTTATCGTGGTGGACAGCCTCATAGCTACCTTCACTGGCAGTGTCCTTTCCAGGAAGAACAGACAGACGGCGGATGACCGATGGCAACAGGTTGGAGTTGGCACCCTGTGCTGAGGTCGAGCCAATCTCTTCGTGATCAAAGCAAACGATCAATCGAATAGTGCTATCTTCCTCGAGCGAGGACTCATCCTTGACGGACTCGATAAGACCCTCCACTGAGCAGTATGTCATGCCAAGGTTATCGAGACGAGGAGAAAAGATAAACTCGTCGCTAAGGCCACCAATGCATGACTTTTGAGTATCGTAGAGAATCAGCTCAAAGTCTACAATCGCAGAGACCTCGACTCCTGCCTCAGCTGCAATAACGTCAAGGACCTGAGGGTGGTGTCTCTCAGTGATGACCTTGAGTGGCCTAAACTCCTCATCTTCCTCATTGTCATCCTTCTTCTCCTCGGGCTTCTCATCCTTTGTTCCCTTGTTCAGCTCAGCTGCAACAAGTCCTGCAATGGGGAAAAGCTCGGTCTCCTTGTTGGGGTCGAAGTTGCTCTGTCGGTGGAGGTGAATGGCGAGGGTTGGAATTCTGACCAAAGGTTTGTCAACCTTGACGAGCTTTGAAACAAAGTTGTCGCCCTCCTTGACCAGGACACGGCCGGCAATGCTCAAGTCACGGTCGAACCACGAGGTCCAGATACCACCGCCATATGTCTCAACGCCAATCTGGAGGTAACCGACGTTGCTCTTCTTGGACACGGGCTTCAGTCGGAGGCAGGGAGAGTCGGTATGGGCTCCAATGATGGCGACAGGGTTTCCAGGGCGCCACTTTCGACCGATAGTGAAGGCTACGATAGTCGAAGCATTGCGGGTGAGGTAGTATTTGCCGCCAGGTCGGAGGGTGGAAGCCCAAGAGTCGCGCTCACGGATCAGCTTGAAACCGGCCTTTTCGAAGCGAGCCGAGGCAGACTGAACGGCATGATAAGCTGTAGAGTGTTAGCAGGTACTAATATTGTAGTGACATTGGGGTAACAGACGAGTTGGCGACTCATTGACAAACTCAATAAAGTCGAGAGCTTCTTGAGGAGGTGCCATGATGGAAGATGAAGTCGAGAATGAAGCTGCGAATAGACGCGGGGTAGTATCAATTGAGGTTCTGATGGACGATGCTCGACGTGAAGAGATGCGAAAGAGAGCGAGCATCTGTTGACGAGATGGTGAAGCGGTCGAGAAAGCGGTGACTAATTAAGGCAAAGTTAAATAAGTAGAGAGATCAACGATGGACGTCCTTTTAGTGAGTGAGTGAGTGAGTGGTCATGTGGTGTTTGCTTTGGTTGGTCGTCATCTGCATTCAATCTGCACCTGATGCCGTTAGTAGTGGGGCTTATCTTATCATCCATAGCATGAGCTTCCTATTGCGGAACCAAGTGAGTGAATGAGGCACGAAGATGTTAATTATCATTATCATGATACTCAAACTTGGTGTTCTTGCTAAAAGTGTATAAGAAAATATGCAAGTCTGCACAGCCTGATATGTAAGTAACTGTAGCTCACCATCATTGGTCAATCTCAAATGCAGGCTGCGCTGTGTGTCCAACATGTTCCAATACCATTCGCTATCCCGGCTCGTGGCATCCAAGCCAATTGGTTGACATTTCACCAGAAGTTGCACTTTCAGACAACCAATCAAGATATATCATCAAGAAGGAATGAGAAGTAGAGCTGCACTTATTCACATCCCGGGTGGCGAATTGATGGAAAACACAGGTCTGTTAAAAGGGTTTCTATTCCTAAATGTCCAATCATATGGCATATACCATCCATCTATCCCATTCCGAAATCGTTCAATAACTCATCTAAAGCTCGATGGCAAGTCCTCATATCGCCAGAGCTACAAGGTATCCAATATTCCTATTCTATCAAGCCCAAACACAAGCAAAAGGGAATCAAAATCAAAAGTGACATCCACATCGCTATCCGCTGAACAAAAGAAAACATCTTCGACAATCATAGACCAGACACCCTAGCTTTTGGAAAACAAGAGTGGCTGAATGCTTAGTTGTTGCTTTCAGAGCCGGAAACAACACCCTTCTCAACCTGAGAGACAGAAGTGGTGACTTGAGGCTTGTTGAAGACAAGGCCGGGGTGACCGAAGCAGAGGGCAACAGCAGCAAGAACGATGACAATGCCCTCAAGGATGATAAAAGGGGTCTCGTGCTTGATCAGATCACCATCATAACCCTCACGGAGCTCAGCAACACGGTAGATGCATCGAGTGAGGACAAGGATGATGGCACTAGAGAGACCAGCAAAGAAGGCAGTCTCACGCCAGCCGAAGGCCTTGGCATGACCAGATCGCCAGTATCGAATCATGTAGTCAGAGAAGGCAGCGATGAAGACGACAAGGACGACAACCTGGAGGACAAGACCGGCCATAGAGACATCAACACCAACATTGCTATCAGACTCTGTAGACATGGCACCGCCAGCAGCCTGGAGGATGAGGCAGACGATATCGAAGGGGATAAAGATCCAGTAGAACAATGCGGGTCTAAAGCGAGAGAGCTCGGGGCCGAAGAAGTTGATTGTCTTGGAGAGGGTGACATAGATGGATGCGGTATAGAAGACGGGAGCGATCGTGAGGCAGACTAAGACAGAATGTTAGATTGTGGTTATAAAGTTGGATGAGAAGGATAGAGACTTACCAATTTGGATCATGAAAGCGTTGAAGGAGAAGGGGTTGTACCACATCATGATACGGCCGACATAGCCAACAATCTCAGAGACACAGCCAAGAAGCATGCCAGTCATGAAACCCCAACTCTTCCATCGGAAGCCAAGATATGCGTGGACAAGACCAATGAGACTGAAGAGAACGACGAAGACAATGTTGGCAGCAAGAGATGGTCGGTAGCTGTAGATACTCCACTCAACGGGGCAAGTATCCAAGTTGCAGGGCGAATCGGAGCCGAAGGCATCTTCGGGTCGGATGGTGTAATTGTAAGGCATGTTGTTGGTTGATGTGTGTTGTTTTGTAAGTCGATATAAGCGTGTAAGTCGTGATGGTAAAGGAGAATCGAGTGGTGTATTTGTATTTGTTCTCGACCGTATAAAAGTAAGCTTATTTATGTGTTGCTAATAGGCTTTGTTTGTGGATTACAGCAGATGAGATTGTAGGAATGTAGATGCTGAGGTGTGTGTGAATGATGGTGAGAAAAGGATGTTGTTGGAGGGGAGGATGGGCCATTGATATAGACATGATGAGAGCTGCAGAAACATGCAGATTGATATGTGAGAATGGCTATGATGACAGCGATAAAGTCGGACTCGGACTCTCAAACTGCAGCAGACACGGAGTAGCAATGAATGCAGTGCATTTGCTAGTCTGACACTAAAACACAAGGAGGCTCATCTGCTAAGCAAGCATATCTTAGTGGGCAGCGGGTATGTAGGCTTTGCTGTCGCTCTCGCTCTTTTTAGCGCGAAGAGCACCCGATGCGAATGTCGATCATTGAGACCAATAAGACGAAGGATCATGGGCATCTTTAGTGGATGGGATACCTAGCATAGCATCAGCCTCGAAAACGGGGCAGTGTCAGCATTAACAAAGCCGCATGTAGATCCACGCTCTGGATGGTATTGCCGGTACCTTGGGCGTCTATCAAGGTCTGTAAGAATATACGAACTGTATATTGGCTTACACAAAAATACTCAAGATCTCTAGGACTTGGAGAAAAATGAATTAATATGTCCTCATTCAGCATCTTTTTGTGACAATGTCCTCTGACGCTTACAGCTGAAACAGCATCAAAAACAAATAATAATTCCCTACAAGGATCAAATCCAAAGGAATGATTCAACGGGGTAGATCAGCCTATCACATCACAGCCCCAAAGATAAAGATAGCGCGGGAGAACCACGCACGCTAAAAAGTCAAAGTGCGAGAAGCGAGTCCGAGTGAGATTGATCACCATGATCCGACCAATCATCAATCTCGGCTACGGGAATGAGCGCTGCGTAGGACTCGAACCCGTTGAGTTGAAGTTAATGATGCGTCATTCAGCCCTTTTTCGTTCGAATCGCTTTCTCTTTTAGTTTTGCTCATGGAGGCCTGGAGAGAATATCCTTGACTTTACAGCCTGACTTGCGTCACATTTTTTTAAACAATACAATTTTAGGATAATGACGAATGGGACTAATGTCAATTTACCTTTAGGCATATTTTTCTTTATATCCTGTAAGATTTGCGTAATTGACCAGGCTCAACACTCGAGACTCACTCTCCTGCTTCTGCTGACATTTGATGTGTGCCTTGTGTACGAAGCTCACGTCGCATATTCAGCTCAAGAAACTCTGCATTGTAATTTACTGTAAATTAGTCCTCGAAATAATACCTTGTCTCTACAAGATATTTATCTGCAGTGCAGTGCAGGTTGAAACAGTTATCTAAACGCCAGCCCATCATCATCCACAATCCACCAAGCTATTATCTTACCACCCACTCAAGCAATTTAAACCTCGCTGACTTCAACACGTGTACGCGTAATGATTCGTACTTCAGCCCAATCTCCTCAAAACAATGCATACAATCACAAAGATTTATCGTAAGATGTCTTCTCTCTCCGCATTCTTACGTGGTGCGGGCCACGCGGTTTGAACTGGTCAGATTCTTGAACACGAAGCTTAAGAATCTGACGAGGCTTGGTTTATTGGTAGGGGAACCGTCTACTAGTGAAGTTTTTTTCATTTATTAGTTCCAGGCTGTTTGGTTGTATGACTGTATTCCGTACGGAGTAAGATGCATGTCACTTGGTCCGACTCCGTGTCCGCACCGGTGGGCTGGCCGTTTTATAGCTCCGATCCGACTGTGAACAGAGCCTCACACTTCCGTCTCAACGTTGTTTACATAATCATACTCTTCAATGAACGTTATCATCTCTTGTCCCGCAGTCAACACCCTGGGAGCCTTGTCACTCCCAAGTTCACAGAAAACAGTCTTCTCCAATGGCAGTCGGTCAAACTCCACCGCAACTAAAGACAGCTCTGCTACCACATTCCCGCCGCCGTGCTGAGAGTCTGATGTGCATATCTCATGTATACAACATTCATCTACTTCATGGTACCATTGGGGAGTTTATAAATGGTAAAACAGTCTTCGCAGCTTCAATCCCCAACCCACATACTAGCAGTAGCTCTACAAATATTAAGAAAGCTTCAAATGATGGCAAATCGGCATCTAAGCTTTAAACTTAGGTACCAATACGACCCTCGATGGGATCCTCCAACAGGCAGTTCCGCCCTCCAACTGCCATCGGGTCTCTCCAAGTACCACGCTGCCATTTCTCCTAACGAGGCATTATCAGGGGAACATTGCTAATACAACACCCCAGATCCAATGCAAGATAAGTAGAAACACAAAAAGTCTATGTAATATCTCCAACTCAATTGGCCGTGGCTGATGTTCGGCCCGATCTCGCACAACGTTCTCGTAACTCAAGCCTTTCCCCGCGAAAATATCCCCTAACCACCAAATACCGCCACGAAGACTATCAGATACCGCCAATCTCAGGGCTAAGACAGATCTCACAAACTGCAGTATCCAAATGTGAAATAGATACACAAATTCGAGCCAAAGAATATCCTACCATCTTCCCCCACCGTCTTAAACCCCTTATACTAACATAGCTGGGATAACAGCCCCAACCACGATGAGACACTGTATAAACTCAACTGGTCTGATCCCCAAGAGCGTCCTCGGCCCTACGGCTCTCACCGAGATCTCCAAACCGTGGCGATACGGGCATTGCTTCGCTGGCAGACTCATCGTCAAATCATCTCGGCCCTATAGCTTGGACTCGTGATGGAAACTGAGTTTTCGGCTTTGATATTCGGCCAGTATGATAGCTGAAGAGATTAGAATCTTCTCCGGCCTCGTGATCTCTAATGATAACGCCCAAACACAAAAGGGATATCTACTTTTCCTCTCCTCCACAGGGAGTCTTCAATGGGATTCATGTTGACGCCCGACAACGATGGAGGTTCAACGTTTATGCAAATAATTAAATACAGCCCAGAGTGTAATTATTCATGTCACTGTGCCAAGGTCTTGGCTGAACCCCAGCAGATCTTGAGATGCCTATTCGGGAATCTCGCACCAACCTAATGATCGGTGCACCCCTGCCAAGCAGCATCAAGTGCCGGAGAATACATGATTGGTCACTGGCACCTATTTAAGCTTAAATTTAGATGAGAGCAAAGTCTGTTTACACATGCAACCACAAAACTCAATTATAGCCTATCGTCAGGGGGCAAGAAAACACCGAACCTTGATATAGTATGTCAATAAACTTAGCAAAGAGTCCTCTAAGCTTAGGCTAAATTTACCTAATATTTTCATCGCTTAGGGTCAAGGTCCTGAGAGTTTTTCCCTCCCCTAGCCTATCTCTCTAAGAGGTAACTTGGAGGACAAATCTACTGCGGGGAATGTCTAAGTCACGTTCTGCAATGGAACCAGAGTTTGACAAGTGAGATTTTATCTGCACACTGCCTCCCAGAGTTTCCTCCAAGCCATACGCATACAGAATATCCTATGATGTATACTATCAATGTGAGAAGAGGGAAAAGAGTGCTACCTGTACTCAAATATCCAGAGTGCAAAGATAGCTAGTCATGCTTAGGGAGTGGCCGTTGAGGTGGTGCTGGCTGTCAAGTTCACAAGCCGAGGGCCAGGCCTAGAGTTGTCCGCGCAACCCCAAGCTGTGCCATGTCCACTAGTAGTGGCAATGATAAGACCTTCAATGGAGCCAAATGTACCGCCAATCATGAGGAAGGTGCCAATAATAATGATGAGTATGCTCCAGGCGAATTTTCCTTTCCACCTGAGGCTACGGTTCCGGGATCTCCAGTTGTCGTGCAGCCACATGCATCCGAAGGGCTGGAAGCAAAGGAAGACACCGAAAGATGCACCAATCAACGAAACAAGAGGATCAAACACGGGGATAGCGCTGGCTATGATGTAGGCGAGTATAGTTATGCCGGTAGTGCAGCCAAGCCAAGTACCCCAGTGAACGAGACTGTTGCGGTGGAGGTGATCAGAGCCGCGGAGGACACGGAGGAAGATGTACTTGGCAGGTAACTATGATTGTTGTTAATAATCAAATGACGAGATGCTGGGTTTTGGCAAGACTTACATGAGTGACAATCATGGCACTGACTAAAAGGCCCGGCAGAGCAAATCCGTAGCTGACCTTCTTCATGATTTCACCTGCAGAACCCAGAGCAGGAGAGGCCACGTTAGAGCCGACGAAGCAGTATATAACAACACCAATCACAACGTAGACAGCAGTCATAATACTCTGCGACCAGATGAGCGCTGATGTGTAATGCTCCGGCTGTTGCATCTCGGCTATGATGGGAAAGTAGGCGGGCACCCCGGCGTAGGCGAAGATATGGCTAGAGACTGCTGCCATGGCATCGGCAAATGGAGGGGTGTTGGTGGTCCTGAACGCCGTAGAGTTTCCCGTAAGCGCAGGGCTTCCTCTTCTCTCGACTCCAACAGCGATGGTTACAGAAAAGATGGCGATCATGATGCCGGCAATGCCAACCCATGCAATCCATCCTATCTTGCCCAGGGTTCGGATACTAGCCAGGAGACCCGTGCTGATAGCGGCGATGATGACCCAAGACCAGGTGCAAAGGGCGTGGTCTGATACAGCATTGAGCCCAACCGAGATACCCAGCATGGCTGATGCAGAGATGAAGACCCAGTCTGTATAATATTAGCAGCGTAGCCTTAGTATATCTATGGGGGAGAGAAATGTTTACTCAGCATCAAGATCGCAGCAAAGATTTCGCGGCCAATCCTGCCAAACATGACTCGTCCAGCATCATCTATGGCATAAACTTCTCGGTGTCTGAGCTTGAAAGTACCGACAATGTAACCCGACCAAGATGACATGCCACCGATGGCTACGAGGCAAAAGACGCCGGGGAGGAGGCCGAGGGTATGGAACGTTTTGGGAATAGCGAGGACACCGAGACCGACTTGGGTTTTCGTCATGAGGGCGATGGTACCTATCCACGAAAGCTATTGATGCATACCTACATTAGCGCCACAAATCATGGCAGAGGGGGCTACATACGCCGCGATAGTTGGGGCCTGCTTTGCCTGGGTCAACATGGCCAAAGACCTCATCCTCGATGACCTGGGTATTCCTCCTGGAGGACGACCAATTCGAGTTGCTCGCGGCAAGAGTGATTTTCTTCTTCTCGCTTTTAGAGTTGGAATCGTTTGCTTCTTCGATAACTGCGATTTCGTCTGAGGTCATTCTGAAGTCGGTATACTTGAGTGTATACTTGATAGGGTATACGGATGGATAAGAGTGTTTGAACGAACGTGCCGGAGCAGATGAGATATTGAACAAAGATAAGGTAGAACGATTAAATCAAGGCCCGGGGGGAGTTGTTTCCTTAAATGCCTGATTGATGTGTAGGTAGCTTCTGGCTGCTCTTTATCCTTTACGGATTGACTTTGTGGCAGGTCATACCTTGACTGTGGCATTCGTCAACCACGCTCAAAGGAAGGGTAAGGTACCTACAATACATCGCGACAAGGCCCACAGTAAATGCCAAAGTTGGATCTCACGATGACGAGATGGATTTTGTTGATGCAGTCGCATGATCCAAGACTCCCTATTTGACATTCTTCACTACTACCTCTCTAGAGCTGCATATAGAGTGGTTCCTTTCTGTTTCCATACACTCTAATCCTTTACACAAATCAAGACTAAAGACTTATAAAACGCTCCCTTATCATCAGATTGGCTAAACTTAAGAACATCCATACCCCCGGCCTTATCGCCAACATTGTCTCTAGATTCCTTTCAATCCCGAGTTTAGGTTTCTCTCCTCAAGTTTTCAAGCCCAATCTCTAATAAATACTAGCTTATAATTAACCAAGAGCTATTAACATACTCGTCAAGCTCATTCTGAAAGGGGCGTGCTAGAATGGCTTGGAACTTCTCTCTGAAGTTGTGATATTTGTGGTACGTACTTTTGTTGTGGAGTTAAGTTTCTCCAACTTCTCCAAGAATTCAAAGACATACATTCATCCATCCATTCTTATTATGCGGGGAATTGGTTGCCTCTGTGCTAATTCGGAGACACCCGTCTTACTGTACCTGACGACTTAGAACAAGAAGCTGAACTAAGGTCAGGCACTCACGCAGTCGGTACATGAGGGCGGACACTTGTAAGTGCTGATTGCTGCGAAAGGCCCATATTTAGAAATACAGTTCGATTAGGTGGTTTTCCATCTTACACAAGTACATCAGATAGTATTACACAATATTATCTATGACAACGAGCAAGACGCACAACACTCTGAACGGTCATGTATAATATGGTTAGACTTCTTTATAGCTTCGTATTATTTGCTGCCTTCAGTATACCCTTCTTTCTGTTATAACCGCCTAGAAGCGCTCTCGCCCAATTGTCGTTCTATATCCCCCATCCCCAAGTGACAAGACCCAGCACTGTGGCCTGACAGCTGTCTCGAACACTCTGGTTACCATGGGATAGGGTAAAGGGTTGGTATATCGTTGATTTGTCGGACCGCAGTATTTCTTTCTTATCATATTTTTTTTTCTTCTGACTTGATTAACTGGCACCACTAGCATGCCGTAGATTGTGACATCTTGGTCATAATGTCAAGCAACGGCTCCAGAAGACGCTGGGCTCCGGAACTGAGGATTATCCAGATCAATTTTGCTTGATAAAGCAACCATTGATAAAGGTAAAAGTAATAATAGATTGCATAAGAATACAGGTCTTTGTTATTATAAAATGGTCTCGACGGATATTCAAGAGTTGAGAATACAGGGTAGGTACCAGTTCTTGACTTCTTATGATATGAGAACCCTTACCATGCTAGTAATTCCCACGGTACTGAGATACTAGATAAGATAACTAACAAAGCACCAGCCTTACGATTTATTCAAGTGGCACTAGTATAGTAAAGCCAGAAAGCCCCGAATACTACAGAGTAACATACGGACCAAATGGCTTCACTGTCTTGCTAGTCTGCTCAGTGAACTAATTCTCTAAATATGGAGCTCCGGACGAAAACCGACCCCAGGTACATATTCATTCACTCTCTTGCTCATTTACTCAGTTCGGTTCCAGCTCCGGGTCAGCAGACACCAGCATAGACTCATCTTGTAGCTAGTAAAATGAACTTCCCTTCAAGAATCCATGTCAAGCAAACCATCTGACCCAAATCACATGCTACGCGAAATCTAGACCGAGCGATCTTCCTGTTCGATCGAGATGCATTGAAGACGAGTTCCCTGAAGCGACATTTGGCAATTTGCCTCTTCCCATTTGGATATCGACGCCGTTGCTTCAGATCCCAAGTGGTCAAGGTTGGGAAATTAGATGGGTGGAGCATCTGCATTGGCGAACCCTTCACCCCGGATTTGCCAGGGTCCCAAATCGGGTGGCTTGATATCACTCCTTGGCGCCAACTAGTGGCCGCCCCAATAGCAACGACATTCATACGCATTGAGAATTCATGAGTTGCGAGCAAGTCGAATCACAAAGTTCTCAGAGACCGTGATATAGAGGGATATCATGTCAGAATTAAACAATAGCAAATAAGTTCCAATCGCATATCCCAGACTGCGGATCAGATATATATAAGTACATAGAAGTAAGCCAAAAAAGCAATGTATTCAAAAGTCTACTCGAGTACTATACATTCCAGCGAGACCATTAAACACAAAAGAGTTCATAAGTTGCCATAGCCTGCAGGCTTCAACAGATGCTAGGAGAAAGGGGAATAGTTTTAGACCAGGATGAAAGCAGCGAGACCAGCAACGGCAGCGAAGAAAGCAGAGCCGGCGAAGGTAGCAGCGCCAGCAGTGACGGCAGGAGGAGTAGGAACGCTTAAGGAAAGTCAGTAAATTATTCACAAGTTAGGATATTTGAGTTACTCACGTCTGGTTACCTCCGCCAATGGGGGTGGTGGCAGGAGGAGGAACAGCAGGTCCGGTAGGAGACTCAGGCTGGCCGGGGTTGCTAGGGTTGCCGGGAGCGGTGCCAGTAGCGCAAGGAACCTGGATGGTAGAGTACTCAACGCTGGTGAGGACGGTGGTGTACTCCTTGGTGATGGCAGTCACAGACTGAGAGGGAACGCACTGCTCAGGGTTGCCGGGGTTGCTGGGGACGGGAACAGGAGTGGGGGGAACAACAGGCTTCTCACCACTCTGAGTAGCGGGAGGGTTGGGGTAGACGGGGACGGTGCCGTTACCGGGGTGCTGGGGCTGTCCAGGGACAACGGGCTTGCTAGGCTGAGCAGGCTTAGTCTCAGCAGGAGGAGCGGGAGGCTGCTCAGAGCCGGGCTTGGTCTCAGTGGGAGGGGCAGGAGCAGAAGGCTGCTCGTAGCCGGGCTTGGTCTCAGCGGGAGGAGCGGGGCCGGAAGGCTGCTCGTAACCGGGCGAGCTGGGCTTCTCAGGCTTGCCGGGCTTTCCAGGCTTCTCGCTGCCACCAGTAGGCTCAACGGGGCAGATGGTGGTGGAGACAGCAATGGTCTCGGTGACAACGACTGGAGTACCAGATCGGGCAGGGCAGTCAGGAACCTCGGGAGCGCAAGAGGTGATAGTCCTGATGTTGGTAGAGTAGATGGTAGAGGTAGTCAAGGGAGCCTCAGTGGTCTCAGGAACCTCAGGGACCTCCTCGGTGGTCTCGCTGCCCTGCTCAGCAGAGGTGACCTGGGGAGGGACAGGGTAAACGGTGTTGCTGGTGACAGTAGATCGAGCAGGGCAGTTGGTGACCTCAGGACCGCAAGAGGTGATGGTGACTCGCTTGGTCTCGTAGACCTTGGAGACCTCGGTGGCCATGGCACCAGAGGCCAGGAGAGCGACGGCGGCAGTAGAGTAACGCATCTTGAAGAATTGGTTGGAAGTTGGTAATGAAAGGCTGAAGCTATAAGCTCAAAAATATGTTGATATATCGAAAGTGGTGAAAGAATGGACGACCGAGGTCAAAAGTTTCTGAAACTGGCAGCTTAGAAATGGCTTGTTGGGCTGAAGAAGAAAGAGAAGAAAAGTCGAGTTTGAGGCCGCAGGATGGTCGCATATTAATACCGATGTCCATCCACACAAAGAGCATCAACTCCTATGTACGGAGATTACGTACCAGATCATCCAGGAGGTCAACCATTCTGGGTCCAAGGGGTGTTCCAGTAAAGGCAACAAACATGGGATGAAGTGTGCGGCCCTAGCAGATGGTCCATCAAAGCTGGGGGAAGCTATGTCGCTGCCCCGGTCTTTCAAAGTCGGTCGACCACCCATGGGCGTTTCTGAGGTCCGTGGATCCGAGACCCATATCATCCTTGAACGATGGCTGTTGGATCACCATTGAATCTGGGTCACGGACAGTGGTCCATCACTGGGAGCACGGTAGATGTCACCAATGCATTTTCGTACTGTGGTTTCGGACCGCCGAGTTCAGCCTTCAAAACAAGAGCGTGGTGAGGCTTTCTCTGAACTCTCAAGAGAATCTCTGTCCGAGAAGCAAAGATGCTCCGAGATCAGACCGTTGGGAAGAACGTATGGTTCCTGGTATCAACCCCGAAATGTCAGTGGCCAACTGGTGGTCGGAAACAAGGTGTGGACCAGTCGAACGCCGTCCTTTCACCCTCTCTTCATCTCGGTCGTCTAAAGTGGATTCCGCCACACCCATCGATCGACAGGCATGTTTTGACTTCTGAGTGGTCGTTTTGGAAGAGGGGGGTACTTCTGCGGCGCCAAGTCTAGCGAACAGTTTGTCGAGGCTTTGATACAGGCTGTATCTTTAAGCTTGTTAATCTGTCGCATGACAGCTCGACGAGAGGCTTCTACGACGCATGAATAATTGGGCTGGTTATTGAAGCAATATCTCACGCTGTGTCTCTCGAGTGTCCTTCCACTGTGTCTAGTTGGCCTCACCTTAGAACGCGGCATATGAGGATCGATGCTTGGTGCATGTTGATCAGGGGTAGGTGATGAAAGGCGAAACCAGGGTGTATTCTATTCCCTGGATTAGAGCTAAGGTAACTGGCCCCGGCGGAAGTTGGTGTTGCGTTACTACCTAATGCGGTAGGTGGCCTCTAGTCTCCCTAGCCCGCCTGGTGTTTGGAGGCCGACCGCTGAGATACAAGGACTTGTGCAAGTGTATAACCCTTTTATGCAGGGGCTCAGAAGCCTTTGTCCACCCTTGCCTCACTGAAAAGGTTTGCATAAACGTTGAGCCAGGGATTGTCGATAGGTTGTCTTCCAGACCCTTGATAGAAGGCCAAGACATGTCTTGTTTCGCCTTATGTGCAACCTGGTATGCGGCATATAGATGGTTTTAATATTATCTTGAAGCTTATTTCTTGTAACTATAGCTGCAACGTTCTCTGAGGCGTTGTGATCATGTTGGCTCTACTACATCAAAAGACGGAACATGAAGTCTCAAAGCACAAGTTGTAATAACCAATGAATTCTAGAAATTCATCTTGGATCAGCACTGCGCCATGGTGATTTTATCCAGGGCTTGCATGATTCATTTGATTGGCTTCATCTTCCTTGCACAAAATCTGATACAGCACTAAACGCTTCGTGGGGCAGGGTTCCCAGGGCCACTCCTCTAATGCAGGAACCCACAGAGTACCTATGTACTGCAACCACCCTCTAAATCCGCCCCGGAAATGGATGTCACGAGCATCTCATCTCTTGTAGAAACTTGGCATTGATTAAACTATTGCGCACTTCAGATTAAGCTGAGGCTATCGGAACGCTATGTTGAACAAGCAATCCCCAAGATAGAAACACCAGCTGACGTTCGTCACCAGATGCGTGAGCTAGTTAGGCTTATCAACTAGATATGTGGATATGAAGGAGGGCCGAAAGTGCAACATCACAATATAACCAGAACCGAGATCAGAAGTTCTAATTCTGGATGAAATGGACAGCGATAGACTCCGAATTGCAGGCCTTTAAAAGACATATCTCGGTTACTTCACTGGGATCGATTTGGAGAGATTAATGCTACATAGAAATTGTAAATACGAAAATGTGAGACAAAAAGAAGATGAGAAGATTATCGAGTTGTGTCGGTGAGGACATTTGATTTCAGCTTCTCGAGAGAATACATATTTTCGAGGCGGTGACGGTGATCTCACATGGATTGTAACATTGCATCATCACAAACTGTAAAGAGGCCTCAAAGCTCAAGAAGCATGGACGATGTCGCTATGGTTATTAACTCACAAGAGCAAATTCAATCTCGTCCAATCTTAGGCCTTGGATGAATGCTTATTCCCGCGATGCTCGTGCCTTGTCACACCATCAGCCGCTAGATACGTACAGCACTGTAGTTCGCTGGTGTTGATAAAAAGCAGCATTCCAAGCCATGACGTCGATTTGATTTGAAACACAGAACCACAATATTGGCACCTTACGCGGCTCGCTGTCTTAAAGGTCCACTATCAACGATATGATCGGGCTGTCCGTATTCGATCGTCGATTACAATCACAGCTGGAGATGCTTCTATTCTTGTTCGATATGCTGTGGGCTGTACACTCTGCTTGCGTAACAACAAAGATCCTAAAAGGATTCTTGTGTACAGCTTAGAACACCCCTGCTGGACCCCTGCTTCTCCTTGGTTGGGTGTTGGCTGATTGTGAGCCAATGCCCCAGCCGGTAGTGGCTTGCCGCCTCCTCCTGACGATCATGCCGCCTGTCATGGAAGCTTGGCAACGAATCGTTAGTTGCAGCGAGAGCCCGCGTATCAAAAAACACCCGCATTTCCGAAACAGCATAGCCTATACCAAGGTATAATAAACCTCTCCGCTATAGGAGACTTGCAACACTTTCTCTTGTTAAATAATGCAAGATAAAGAGTGGATTCTCAATGTTTGGCAATCATACACAGCTCCAACTAGTCACCAACAAGGAGGGTACAATACAGATGGGGAAATGAAGCTGACGACTCTTCTCTGTCTTGGGCAACCTAATCCATTGATAATCGCCCTCATGCCCACCAAAGAAGGCTTTGCACGTGTGTAGCGCCGAGCGCCTGTCGATCTCTGTTGTTTCAGCGCTTGAGTTGTCGATCGTCACTATTTCCCAGGAACTATCGAGAAACAAAGCACACGGCCCACAGACGCTGGGTCCCAAGTTCACGTCATGCGGTCGAGTAATGCACCAGCGATGCTTGTCGTCAAGCAAGATATTCGTTTGTTCCAAGTTTCAGATGGCGGCCATGCCGACTTATTCTCCGAACGAAACATCGGTTATTTGATCGGCCCTCCGAATCAGTTTTCATGTCAAAAGTTCAAACCGAGTGTCGTCATGCGAAGCGCCTACCACCATGAGTTGGCAATATCGCTGGTAATAAGCGTTTCCAGATTCTCATATTCCGGCCTCTTACCCATCCATTATTTCAACTTATCATACGATGAGACTCGTTGTTTTTGCGATCAGCACTATGCAAGTTGTTGACGCTGTCCCTTTACCGCGGGGTTTAATCGGTCTTCAAGAGACTTTAATTGACATCCATTTCAGGTCTTGAGGATCTTATACCTGATTATTTTGAGCTTTTGGAAACGCTGTCATAACGTTGACACAACCTTGTCAATACCTAATCTTTTGACGACTAACAGTTTTCATGTACTTCACTTCCATTGAAATACAGTTGAAACGGCTGGAGCTTCAGGTATGAGTATTTGTCTCACAGCCACTCACGCTCGTAACGCGAGTTTACTGGCATCAACATATGGCTTTTTGGTATAAAAATCACCTCGACGTCTAAAGCGTGTTGAGAACTCGGGCGTATCTGACATCCAAGTGGTTGGTGCCGATGAGTGGAAGTCTGACGCACAAGTTTGGTAACACCTTGATCGATTCAAACAAACATGGCTGGGGAGTGCGAGTGTTCAGTTCGTGCTTCACAGAAACCTCGAGGAGTCGCTTCTATCTGATCTGGGTACCTCGATCTTGAGGTACAGAAGAAGATGGAGATCCAGTTACAGCTTGCCTCGATTGCCCTACCCCACAAGTAGGGCTCACGTACCCTGTTTGACCTGACATGTCGAATCTTGTAAGGTTCCATCATGGCTCACATCTGCTCAAAGGATGCTATTCGATATATGTTTAGCTCACGAAATAGAGTTATCAGAGCGTTGAAATCTTATGGGTCGAATACTGTTTGGGTTCAAAAGTAGCTCAAGCTGTCAAGACTGTCGGCATATGTATGCATTTCCAAACAAGGTTAAGTGCTGCATCGCCAAAGAACTAATGCAGTATCTCGTTACATGAGATGTCAACGAGGGTTTAGATAGGTTGGTACCTTGCAGTTGATGAGCTTGGTGATGGAGGTTCCTGAGTTGGTGATGGGGGAGAGCCTTTTACCGAACATGTGCCGAGAGAGTTACCCCACATCGACCCAAGAAGTTCAGCGCACCGACTTTTAGAAATAGCACGTCTCGATAAAAACGCAGTCTTCACACGCTATCCAATCCAAAATCAGCATCAACGTCTCAAATCGCCTGTTTTTGTGCACATTTCGGCTCCCTTTGAAGCTCCTGCCATTGGGATAGCTCCAGATCCATAACCTGTACCCCTGCCTGTTGCACAGGCTCCTTTTCCCCAGCTTTCAATACCAACCACGTTTAGGCATGACCCCTCGGTAGCCTTGTTCACCTTGTCCGTTTATTTTCTATCATAACTATGCTGGATGCTGTGTATCTGAGGCTGCCCGAGTTATAGCAGCATCGTCCATACTTGGAATACCTCTCACTCTAGTGTTTCTCACAACCTGAATCTTTGATCATGGAAGCTCAGGTGAGTTGATGCGTTGTTCTTCCATCATCTTCCTTCGTCTTTGTCCCATGACGCTCGCTAGGGTGCTCTCGTGCCCCGCCATTTCAACCGTCACTTTTGGATGGCCAAGCCGCATCGGCCCAATGTCCACACTTTCCAGGCCCGACCCGACGGAATGGTTGTTATCTGAAGCTTATGAATACATGATATCGTCTCTTTGCTAACTCTGGTCCCAATGGCTCAGGTCGAGAATGCCGTCGGGATTCTCTCGAACCCCACCTCCGATCAGTCTCTCAAGGAGCAAGCTTTTGAATACCTAAACCAACTACGAAACGATCCCTCAGGATGGCAAGCTTGCACTACCCTCTTCGCTCGAACCCCTCAAACCTCAGAAGTCGTGCGCATGGTCTGTCTCGAAGTGGTCAACTATGCGGTGCACACTCAAGGTCTCGACCAGGCAAGCCTAGCTTTCCTCAAAGACACCCTTCTCCAATACTGTCGCCAAACATACGGCCCTAACGCCCAGCAAGAAGCCGACCCTTATCACCTTCAGAACAAGCTCACACAAACATTGACGTACTTGTTTGTCTTTCTTTACCAAGACGGATGGCAGAGCTTCCTCGACGACCAACTTGAGTTGACCGGCCTCTCCACAAATACCGACAACGTCCCAGGCGTCGTTTTTTATCTTCGAACTCTGGGATCCATCCATGACGAGATTGCAGATATGCTTCTGTCACGGCAGAGCAACGAGACCAAGCGAAATACCGAGCTCAAGGACCAACTTCGAGCTCAGGATATGCACAAGGTGTCTGAGTCGTGGAAGCAGCTCCTAACACGATACTCGAACAACGATACCGTCGTAGAACTTGTTCTCAAAGTCCTGGGCAAGTGGGTTAGCTGGATGGACATCTCCTTGGTTATCAGCCAGGACATGCTCGGGCTGCTGCTGCCGGTAGTTGGCCGACCAAGCACTGATGTGCAAGACAAGGTCCGCGACACCGCCATTGATACCTTGAATGAGATATGCGGCAAGAAGATGCGTTCGGCAGACAAGATGGAGATGATCTCCTTCATTAACCTCAGGGAGATTGTTGAACAATTAGTTGCTAGCCCCCCGTTGAGCGAGTACAAAGGAACCTCTCGTTACGATACGGACCTGGCCGAAGCAGTGGCCAAGTTAGTTAACACCGTACTCTCCGATATCGTACGGGCCCTTGAGGACAACCAGATCAGTGATGACACTCGCGCTAGAGCTAATCAGCACCTCCAAGGGTTCCTCCCTTTCCTTCTGCGCTTCTTCTCTGACGAATATGATGAGGTCTGCTCGTCTGTCATTCCCGCCCTGACAGACCTTCTCACTTTCCTCCGTAAACTCACTGTTGTTCACCAAGACTACGGCGGTATGCTCGCACCAATTCTAGATGCCATCATCCACAAAATGAGATACGATGAGACTACCACCTGGGGTGATGAAGATGAGCTCACAGATGAAGCTGAATTTCAAGAGCTTCGTCGCAAGCTGCAGAATCTGCAAAAGTCAATTGCAGCCATTGACCAGCCTTTGTACATGGATATGCTGAGCAACTTGGTTGCCACCACTTTTCAGACTCTTGATCAGCAGGGCTCGCAAATGGACTGGCGAGATCTCGATCTTGCATTGTATGAAATGTACCTCTTTGGCGAGCTTGCGCTTCCCAACCAAGGACTGGGCACCAAAAACCAGCCTTCTACTGAGGCCTCGGAGAGGTTGGTGGTTATGATGCAGAAGATGGTTGAATCTGGTGAGTACTTCAGTGAATCAGTTACAGTCTGGTGATGCTAACCAATGTAGGTATTGCCAACTTCTCTCATCCCGCCATCCTTCTGCAGTACATGGAGATTTGTGTGAGGTATTGCGTGGTTTTCGAGAACCATCTCTCACAGTACATCCCTCAAGTTCTAGAGAACTTTGTGCGATTGGTTCACCATGACCACGTTCGGATAAAAACGCGATCGTGGTACTTGTTCCACCGCTTCATCAAGCAGCTGCGTGCTCAGGTTGGCAATGTTGCAGAGACAGTCATCCAGTCGATCGGAGATCTCTTGCCCATCAAGGCCGAGGTCCCTGGTGATGATGCCGACGATGATATGTCATCAGACGAATCTGACCACTCCGCGGATGCTCTCTTTACAAGCCAACTGTACCTTTTCGAGGCCATTGGCTGTATTTCCTCGACCCAAAGCACACCTGCTGATAAGCAGGCCTTGTACGCTCGATCTGTTATGGACCCCCTATTTACCGACATGGAAGGACACCTCCCACGAGCCAAGTCTGGAGATGCGCAGGCTACCCTTCAAGTGCACCACATTGTTATGGCGTTGGGTACATTGGCCCACGGGTTCTCTGACTGGACTCCGGGTATCACCTCCGCTAATGCACATGGACCTCCTGACAAGGCTGTCTCGGATGAGTTTTCTCGCGCAGCTGAAGCCATTCTCATTGCGCTCAACCAGCTGAACTCGTCTTCTGAGATCCGAACTGCTTGCCGATCAGCCTTTTCTAAGCTGTTGGGTGTCCTTGGTGCTGCCGTGCTGCCCCAATTGCCCCAGTGGATTGAAGGACTGCTGTCTCAGAGCTCATCTAAGGATGAGATGGCCATGTTTCTTCGTCTACTGGATCAAGTGGTGTTTGGCTTCAAGGCTGAAATTTATGAGGTCTTGAACATGCTCTTGACGCCTTTGCTTCAACGTATCTTCGCTGGGCTTACGGAACCCATTGCTGGTACCGATGATGAGATTCAGTTGGCCGAGCTGAGGAGGGAATACCTCTCTTTTCTCCAGATTATTCTGAACAATGGATTGGATGGTGTTCTCGTCAGTGAATCTAACCAGGGCTTCTTTGAGCCTATGATTACCTCCATCATTGAGCTCGCCAAGACTCTTGAGGGGAACATCGGTGGTAGCCGTCTGGCTTTCACACTGATGACAAGGATGGCAGCCATATGGGGAGGACCTGACGTTGCCACTATTTCGCAGAACCCAACGGCCCCCTCTGGAAGCCCCAACCCTGCATTCCCTGGCTTTGACCATTTCATGATTCAAAGGTTCCACTCGACTTGCTGGGAGGTTATGAAGAACCCCAGCTTCCGGCCTTACCAGGACGCTCAGACTAAGCAAATTCTCACAGAGATTGCAGGTCTAGAGCAGACTATTTACACCAAGACGGGCGAGTCTTTTATCCAAGAACTCCAAAATAACATCTTCCCTAGCGTTGGGGTTAACGGTGATGACTTTTTACGATCTCTTACGACGTCGACGGACAAGAGGCAGTTTGCTTCATACCTGCACGCCCTGCTCAAGTCCCGTCAGTAGATACTGAAGGAGAACATACGATTGCAATTTAAAGGAGACATCATGTCTGGAAAGCATGCATGGCGAGGTTGAACTCATGATGATGACGATTGGAGACCATGGCGGATGTATGGATGGATGTATGGATGGGAGCCTCACGGCGCATGTTCAGGGAGTTTTGCGGACAAACATATTAGAGCTAAAAAGAATCGTCTTCTTTGTCATTCGCAGTCAAAACAAATATTCCCCCTTTTTAGTTATTTCATTTGGGCGGCTGGATCTTATGGAATGTGGAGAGCTGTTGGGAGGAGGATAAGGGCGTAGAGAAGCTTGGACAAGGATGAAAATAAATACACTTCTACATAAGCATATGACTTGTTTGTCCAGGCTGATTACCTTGTGATGATATTGTTTGATATTTCTCGGAGTACCTCGACTCTCGGCTGACAGTAATAAAAGTGTTCATCTGATAAAGGAACCCCTGACCTTAGGCACGTCGTCTAAAGTGGACTAAGCTATGACGAGAATGAGGCCGTGAATCACTTCCCTGATCTGACGATGAACTTTGGTGTTTCCGTTTCCTCCTTTCTTGGTCGTTACTTCTTCACAAGGTAGCGAGACGAGTAGCACTTTCTGTATGGCGACTTGAATCTATGAAAGGGGCTACCTTGCCCCTACCTACAGCAGAGCGTCACCTAAGGTAGGTACGATATCAGGGGGATACGACTCCTCCTGATTCCTGGCCTTCTTCTAGCATCATCAGCTTCACAGATACTACCATCATCATTCGATTCCGATTCTATTCTACTACACACTCGTTATTGTCTTTCTTTAACAACATCTCCATTGTTGCAAGTTTAGAGTAACGCACCTCAATTTTCCCTGCTTCACACGAAATGAACGCCTGCACGATGGCATCGAATTCGCTTTCTATTTACTCCCAAAGTCTCCCAGCGTTTGCTGAGCAGGCGACGTGCGCCAACCCATATTGGTCCATGAGTTCAGATCTCCTACCGCAGATGTCGTCCTCGGCTCGACCGCCCAACGAGGGAAACTCCCAAAGAATTGTTGAAGATGAAATTCAGGCCCTCCTTGGACGTATCGACAACAGCATCTACGAATGGCGTTCAGACGATGGTACGAACACTACTGAAGAAGTCATCAATGTCCCAAATGCGCCCGTTATCCCCGCTGGAGAAAACACAGAGTTTGATACGCTGCTCAGTGGGACACAACCAACAACTACCTGGTCAAAACAAATGGGTTGTCTGGCTTTTTACCTACTGAGAGGGCATGATAGTTTGACGGCCATCTCAAATTGCTTACCCGATATCATGTGGATAATTGACATGAACAACAACGTGGAAGAAAACAATAGCAGCGGTGATACTTCCGGCGAGTCATTCCAATCCAATGGTACCAGTGGTGGTGGCTCATATCAGCAAACGGGACGAAACGGATGCAATCCGCCAACTAGAAGCCGAGCTATCATCTTGATAAAGGCCATGCTCATGCTCATGCTCATCAATCAACGGTAGCTCCCCTTAGCTTGGTCCCAGCAAACAATTTTTAGTCCGAACAGCGATAACATAGCGATATACTGAATTAGTTCAATTAATAGGGTTGACTAAGAAGCACATTCAGAGTACAACCAGCTCCTGAACACTATTATCCAGATTTCTCGAGTAGGAAGAGTTGGATTCCATCAGCCGGGTCGAAGTTTGTGACTAGATTATGCTTGAATAGCCCCTTAAATTCTAGAATGGACAAGATCCTGTTAAAAGTCTATGAGGTAGTGTCTGCTGAGTGTTTGCACGAGGTCCACAAAGTAAATTATTCAGAGTGTTTGTATCGAAGAGAAGAGAAGAGTTAAAAGCGCAGTACCACCCCATGTAGCACAGTATAAACGGCTGAGAAACGGGCAACATAGGCCATTGGTACTTTTCTCCATTCAAAGGTCATAATGGATATTGTCTGAACCACAAAAGGCTCATCAAATAATGTAACCTCCCCCAGTCAAGCAGCGCCAATCCCGAACCCCAGTCCCCTCTTCAAGTTCCACACACCACCAAAGCACCTCCTTTGCTTTGTCAGGCTGGCCACTCTCTTCGTAGGCGCGGCCCAGTGTGAACCACGCCTCAGATGAGTTCCAGCCAGAACCGAGCTTGGTGAGTGTAGAAAGGAGCGCATACGCACGATCACGAGCCGCAAGACGGTCGACAAGTGGTAGACGGGTGGCCTTGTACGCAGCAGGAAGTTCGTCGTCGTCCATGGGTTCCATGGGAGTAAATTGAGTTTCTGGTGAAGGGCCCAGACCGAGAGGTGTCGAAGGCAGGGGAGAGACTGCTTGACTGCCTGAATTTGGCTTTGAGCTGTTTCCTATGTTGAGGTTGAGCAAAGCATCCTCCAGAGGCGGTATCGGAGGTGGCGGGAGGAGATCTTCACTGTAAATGTCGAGCAGGATGTTAGAAAGGCCGATGATTGCAGTAGGATGATTTGGCGTATGTGTGAGGGCGGTTTCAAAGTCGTTGCGAGCTGCATAGGGGGCTCCTTTCGACAGAGACAGTTGACCAAGCTACGAAGAACATTAATACACATCACATAAATTGCAGTTAGGGGTTGGTATCTTACCTCTGCGTATAGATCACTCCATAGATCCTCTACGGTCTTCTTTTCGGCCCAGCTGGGAGGCCTGAGAGCACCTGAACCAGATGGATCCCTGGCCAAGTCGGCCTCCAGGCTCTGAATAAGTCGCTGTGCTTCTGTGATAGCTCCCTTGGCGTCCTCCCTCATACCTGCTCTGCGGTAGAAACCAGCAATCATGAGCCAGACTCTTATCAGAAGGACCACTCGTTGAGCCCTCTCCTTATCCTTGGGGAAATGGACAAGTGGTAAGATGCAGGTGGATGCGTAAGCGTTGTCAACTGATAGCTCAGAGTAGTCGGTTGACTTCGTTTGCGTCGAGAGATACGAGTTAAGGTGTCCTATAGGCCGCCTTGAGAAAGATGAGCCTCTCGTTGCCGAGTGTCGTTTACTTGAGTAGGTAAAGAAGTCCGATTGCTGCTCGTTCTCTTCAACCTCGCCGTTTGGGCCAGCTGGTGTGAAAAAAACATCTCCATCGACAACTGTAGGTCCATGGGCAGATGAGATAGCCCCAATGCTGGAGGATCGCTGTCGGCTATGGCTCCGATCGCGCTTCTTTAGACTATTGCTTCTACCCGTAGCGCTTCTATTGCGACGCACTGAAGATGCTGATGTCCTTGGTCGCGACTCTGCTAGGGATCCGTTATCTCCCGTAACCTGGATCGTCGGTGCACTGCTGCGCATGGTCGCTGCAGTTTGAGGTCTGGGGTTCCTGTCACCCGCAGCAGTGTAGACCTGCCTCGTAGGTGGTCTGGATCGATCATTGCTGCCAAAGATGGTTCCCCTAATGCTTCTAAGCGTGCCAGAAGTTTTTGGTGGTTCCACGGCCTTGGGGGGGGTTAGAGTAGGTTGGGCTGCAACGTTGCCAAACAGCCTCGAGAAGAGAGTCAGCAATTCGAAGCTGGCATTTACAGCCACGTCTGGGCCTTCGAGTAGCTCGACCAATGCAAGTTGTGTCATCTTCACCTCCAGGATGCTCTCCTTTTCACCATCATCCATATCGTCGACGAGGCCATGTTTGTCTTCTGAAGTATCTTTTTCCGCCTCGTTGAGGTGCTCGCTTCTATAAGCTTGATCGGCCTTACCAAACAGAATTGTAGTATCTTTAAATTGTTCCAAAGCACCATCGCAAGCCCTCGCGGCCATGCTATAATCTTGCCTGGCACTGAGCAGGAGAGCGAGCAGATGCCAAACAGGAATAAGAGAACGCTCTTGCCAATATGGCCCATATACCAGATCGTAGTTCTCTTCCTGATCCTTGCTTGCTGTCAAGGCAGTTCTGACAGTCTCAATTGCAGCAGTCAATTCTCTTCGCTCAGCCAATAGGAGGCCAAGAGCATAAAAGCTCCTAATATCTTTTGAGCGCCCAAGCTCAGCTGCAAGAGACTTTCTTAGACAGCGAATAGCCTTTTGTTGAATTTCGGTTCTAGCCGAGGCTTCATATGTGATTCTTGACCAATGAGCCTGGGACAGGCCAATAGCTTGCCATGCAAGGGCAATAGTATGCGGTGCCACGGGCGGATGTGAAGCGCTAAGCTCATTGTGTTCCGAAATTACAGGCGTGGGGTTGTCTTGCGAGGTGATCTGCAGTAACTTTGCCAACCAGTCTTCGAGCTCGGATCCAAGCTGGTGCGCTTTTTCCGCTGCAGATCGTTGGCCATATCGACAGAGAGCTAAAATACACTGCGAGATTGTTTCGAGGACGGTCGCATCGTCGTCCAGACTAGGTTCAACAAGCCCGGTTTTGTCAACACGAGCCTTGCCCTTTTTGACAATCTCAAGGTAGGAGTCGAAGGCCTTGAAAGCGAGGTCGAATTCGGCAACCGAAAGGTGAACAAGGAAGAGAGACCGGAGAATAGATGTCGAATGGTAGGTCTTCATAGCCGCGCTGTAAAGAATATCGAGAACTCCACGGCTCAGGCTGCTTCGCCCACCCTGGCCAAGGTCCTTTTCACTCCATCCTCGCCCACAGAGAATAGACCAGTTTCGTAGTACCTGATTGACAAACGCTTCGACTTCCTCACGCTCCTCGTCGGCTCTGGGGAAGGATGTCTCGCCTAGCAAAAGTGTCTGGTACGTAGCCTCGGCATGCTTGAGCTCAATGCGCAGCTGATTCCGAGGTGAGAGGTCCCCCGCTGTGTTGCTCACAAACCCGGTAGGAAAAGGTTGATCGGTATCAAGAATGGATGAGAGGGCAAAGTAGTACTCTCTCCATACCGTTCTTCGAGGTACAGAACCCTTGAAGCCGTATCCTCCTGTGACAGGAGTAGACATAGTATCCCAGAATCTTGCCCACGCTCGATAACCCGCCATAGAATCGGCGTCGACCTGTGTGATTTCGTTGCTTCGGTATGCTTCGCCTGAGAGCATGCAGTATTCTGTGAGGAACAGCTCTGACCAGTAACGGAGCTGTCTTCCCATGCCTTGTTCTGCCCAAACTCGTCCAAGTGATGGAAGACCAGCTCGGTAGGCAGAGAGTGCCTGCTTCAACTCGCCGCTGCGCGCAAGGCAGTTAGCTTTGAGATACGCAGCTTTAAGTGAGCAAACACTCGTCCATTCAGCACTTCTGTCGGCTGGGTTGATCTCGCCTTCCTCCAAGTTGTTCTCGGGTAGTCGACTGACACAGAGATTATAGTCTCCTAGTGTCCAGTGCAACCAACCCGCGCATACCTCAGCTTGGAATCGGTCATTCTCGTGGGCGGCTTCCTCGTCAATTGCCGCTTCGAGCCTTGGTAGTTGATCCGTAACATTGACATCGCCTGTGTTTACAGCAGTTGTTGGCCGACCTTCGGTGTTAGTGTGAGCTGCAGCTCCCGTCGTTTTAGCGATGGCGCATTCGGTTTCGGCCGTCAATGCGAGACCTGATTGAACAGTATTAGCTTTGTGGCTGATATGAAGCTATTCGGAGAATGACGTACAAGCTCTGTCGGGAGCATGTTTGCGGACTTTGCGAACAAGCTCCGGGACCAGATCCCAGTTGCCGTCGCAGCGGGCATGGTCCAGCTGATTAATGTATTGCACGGCCTTGGGCTACAGAGCAGCAGCGATACAGAGTCAGCTTCGTTATAATCGGCGAGGGCGTTTTGTTTCGTCTTACACCCATGGTTCGTTGGAAACCTATTTCAGGGTTTCAGGAGATCGGTCTCGGACTTAGACTAGCAAAGAGATGGCGCCGAGCGCATGGCGAGGAAGATTGATTGCTAAATAGATTTGAATCCTCTTACGAGAGGCTTAGGAGAGTTACGATATCGAATATAACAGTTACAAAAGTCAATCGTGATGTTTCAGAGGCCGCCTGAGGTGAATGGTATAATTGCGGTCTCTGGACTTTCAAGGTGGTCAAGATTGGGTCGTATTTGCTGGAGATGAGAGCTGCTGGGACGACGTAACTCAGCTCATCAGCCAATCAGTGCCATTTAATACAGCACGGTTGGATCCACCGTCAGGGGTCTTCCCGCCAGTCAAGCTAACCCACCTTTGGTATGCTTGTTGCTAGGGACCTACTGGACTGAGAGCAGAAAAAAAGTTTCAATGGAGTCTTTCTTGATGAATCTACAGCTTCATCATAGTTCGAGGTTATAAGCCGAGATTTCCAGTTGAGCAACAGAATTGGATACGGAATATTTGTTCAAACATACCTGAACCTCTTCTGCGACTGCTGTACTCGCCTTTCACACGTGACGGCTCAGTATCAACCTTGAGTTGATCTACTTTTATCTCGGCCAATATCTTAAAGCTTCAACTTGTCGCAAAGCATCTGAGACCTCACAAACTATCCCAGAAAACCTCATATAGGATCCATTACTCATGGCTGCCTCACTACCACCCGATCTGCGGGTTCTATGCCGCAAACTCACCTCAATTCCCCCAACTCAGCTCCCTCATGCGCTGCCATCTCTCATCAACCACATCCTACACTGCAAAGAGCCATTGTCAGCGCCTTCGGACCGTAAGGTCAAGGATAGCTCCTCGGAAGGCGCTCAGCTTGCCCATAAGCTCAAAGCTAGCATCACTACTCATCTTAATGGTCGAAGCCGTGAGGCTAGGTTCGCAGCAGTTGCTCTAATCAAGACTGTGGTTGACGTTGGTGGATGGGAAATCCTACGAGGTTGTCAACCATGGGTCACTGGACTCCTGTCTGTAGTCGAGGTAAGTTAACGCATCCTTATCTATAGGCTTACTACTCACAAATCTCAGAAAAGCGATCCCATTGCTTCAAAGGAGTTGGCCATTGTGACTCTGACACGCATCTACATCTCAGTCCAGCCATATCAGACCCTTGTCCGAGAGATTGCCACACCAACAATCCCAACATTTGTTACAGCTTGCATAAAGCTCATCAGCTTGCCCAAGAACGGCGAGAAGCTCCAAACGCCCCTGTCTGTCATTGAGACTATTTGCGACGCCTTATCAGCCTTGATTCCTCTTTACCCAACAACCATTCGGCCTTCAAACTCCAAGCTCAGAACAGCAGTCAAGCCTTATCTTGTTCCTACACAATCAGACGAGACTGTCGTTCCACAAAGTCTTCAGCGAGCTTCGCGAAAACTTGTTATCTCGCTTCACCATGTTGCTGCCAAGTCAGGAGGTAGTGATGAGTGGGCCAAGCTGATCGACACTCTCCTGAAGGAGCTACACTCTACAGCTGACCAGGTCCTCAGAGCCGTCGAAGAATCATGGGAGGGAACAAGCGGCTACACTCGATCGCAAGTTGAACTCGATAACGAGCCGAATGGTGGTGGCTCATCTGCGGAAGAGCTCCCAACATGGTCAGGAATCAACGCTGGGGCTGATCGTTTAATTGGCCTATTCCAGTATCTGTCTGATTGTCTGCGATATCCTACCAAGGCGCCCGTCACGATACCCACAAGCGCGCTTGTCGACGCTGCATCTCGGTTGCTTCTCATAGCCAGACTCTCGCCCAAGTCCCAATCTTGGGATCAAGCGCTTCAGACCAACGCTGCGATTGCCAGGGAAGAGAAGGATGAGCTTTGGGCTGCGTTACCAGATATCCACATCGCTGCTCTGCACCTCATTGAAGCCTTGTTCCAGCGTCTGGGTCAGAACGCTGTGTCTATTGCCCCAGAGGTCCTTGACCACCTTGTCCGAGTATTCAAATCAGGAATCAACCTTCCCATAGTCCGAACGACTGGATACACTGTCCTCAACGAGATCTTGCTTATCTCTGGCCCAACACTATCCAAGCCTTCGGTTGGTAGTTTGGATCCTGTATTTGGCGCTTGCTGTCGCGACTTGCAACAAGATGCGGGCCACCTTAAAGAGGCTGAGAAGCCAGCGGCGACTGGCACCGATAGTAAGAAGAACAGCATTGCTGCCAACGCTGATCTTTTCCTTCAGCCTCAAGCCGCCGCCGATGTCTCAAACCTGTCCCTAGAGCCCAAGCACAGGGCCGCTGCTGCCAACCTCTTGCCCATTATTCTGTCAAAAGTACCACAGCGACATCTCAAGGCTTCTTTGCGTGGTCTCGTTGACCAAACAGCTATCTTGACAAATAGCCGTGACGCTATGCTGGCAAGTGTTCTCAACCCATACAAGGACCAACGTGGGCGAGTGTATCCTAGCATTCTTCCCCATCTTACTCAACAATTCCCCGATGACAAAGATCTTGAGATTCTGCGTACCAACATTCGAGCGGGCGCTCAGAGTCTCGCTGAGGGTGAAGAGTCATTAGAGGCTCTCCCTATCGAAGAGGAGGAAGAGGAAGAGGAGCAAGATGAGGAGATGAAGGATGGTGACGTCGAGGAGCAAGATGCAGTGCCTGAAAAGAAGGGTGACCTGTTCAAGCCAGGAGCATTGCCCACAATTCCACATGCGGAGAAGAATCTCCCCATTCAGAGCAATCCATTTGCTCCTATTGAGAAGGCTGCTCCCTCAACTGAGAATGCCTTCGCACGGGCATCCTCACCACCAAAGCGAAAGCACGAAGGTTCAGATTCTGCACCTCCGAAGAGACAGGTTCTGGAAAAGTCGTCTTCTCCTGATCGTGTTCTCCCGGCGCCCATACCAAAGGCCCCAGTTGTGGCCAAGGAACCCGAAGAGGAAGAGGATGACGACGACGATGATGATGAGAGCGTTCATCTCAATATGGAACTGGACGATGATGAAGACGAAGATGAGGACTAGCTATTTCACGAGACATAGAAAAGTAATTTTAAGAGATTTATTGGGGTATAAATATATATGAACCGATCCCTAACCTTCTAGCCTTCATCGACCTTCTTAATGCAGGATAGCACGTCTACATCCAAAGTGGCCGTTGTCTCTTCAAGTAAATCCAGAAACGGCCCAACTCCTCCCTGCCATAAGAACGCCTGGAGCAATGATGCCACCTAGTATACGAAATAGAAAAGGTTCCGCCATGCTCAGTCCCTGAGCCAGGCGCGGCGCTTTTCCTCCTTGCGAGCCCTTCGCTTCTCTTTGAACTGCTTCAGTTCGGCCTTGGAAGGCTTCTTCCCGGAACGCTCTGCCTTCAAGCTTCGACCGTCATGGGCATTCGCTGCGGCCTCAACGTCAAAGAAGGCGTTCATCTGGCGCTTTGATTTGGCTTCATCACTATGACGCTCGGGCCCTTGGCCCGCTGCTTGGAACTGGCCTGTGAAGCGGTTGAACGTTGCTGTTGCGGCGTATATCTCCGAAGGGTCGGCGATCCCAGTGCTTGTGGTCGCAAATTGGTCTTCTTCCTGTGTGCCTTTTGCGTACCAAGCGTTGGGATCGTAATCGCCATGGATTGCCGGGTTGTAGCCTCCAGCGATAGGTTTCTCTGAGGCTGGAGGTTGAGGAACGCCTGGGGCGGTGCCTGGAGCAGCAGGTACAGGAGCGCTCGTGGCAATACGAGGGTTATCCCACTGAGACTTTCCGGTGAAACGATTCACAAAGAACCAAGCCTGCGTGTTTGGGTCCCACTGACAGTCCCAACCATCATCCTCTTGTTGCGGCGCAGGCTCGTTGGGCAACGGAGGGCCACCAGGTACAGGTTCGCTTGGCAAAGGTGGTCCATCTGGTGTTGGCTCTTTCGGAAGAGGAGGCGCATCCTTATCGTCGGGGCCGCTGTTTGGGTCCTTAGGAGACTCAGAAGCCTCTCCGTCTTCGCGATCAGAACTCTCCTCCACCGGTTCGATTGCGCCATCGCGCTTTGGCGATTCTGGCTTTTTCGACTGGGCTGCGGGCTCCTCTACGCCTGCGGATGGCTTAGGCGACGACATGGCGATTATTGTGGTTGTTGCTGCGATGTTGAAGCGTCTATCATCCCAAAAATGAGTTTACGAAAATCGACAGTGTCATCATGATACTTATGCACCTGGAGTTTGTCTTAGCAAAAATGAGCGAGTGTGGTTGTTGTCATCCAGTAAATGGAGTCGCAGGCTACGCTTCACATAGCAATAGTGCTTTATACACGCTGTCGAGAAACGAATCGTTGTCAGTGACGACGTAGGATCTAAAGAGAGGGTAAATGCAGATGCGAATAATAATGAAGAATGAATCAGAGGCGCCTGTAATGATGCGTAAATTAGGCGGGGCCTTCCCGGTAAAGCGGATAGCTCCAGTCACGTGACCGGTTCAACCTCCAAGCTTGTCAGTCTGGAATGTCCTGGAAATACAACTTATAACCTTGCATCTCAGTGCTGTACGACCATATAATATCTGACCCCGATGAGTCTATTCAGCGAAATTCATCATATCAGCCAATGCGGATTAAACTGCCGTTGTCGTAAGATGGTCTTACTTGTCCAAGGCCTCCCACGAGGGAATGAGGCTAAGCAAAGCCTCGACCGTTCTGAATGGGCAAAGACCTCCAGGAGGCCCATAAGCCAATTCAATAGCTTTCAGCTCTTAGCATTTATCAATGGCAATGCATTCGTCAATGTTTTGTCTCCGCTTCTATTGTTTTGTGGTTGATTAGTTTACAGCTATGTTTTGGCCAAGTCGCTTGTTTTGTATACATCTCACTTTGTTAGTAGCCACAGCTCATGGATCATCAAATGATGAGTGTGACTGCTATCTCACTAATGGCACCAACTCTGCATATTACTCACGACACAGCTTCTATGACTACCGAAACCTTGGGGACTATGCGGGAGTTCCCAGTCCTATCCAAAATGCTTCCAGAAAAGCAGGTGTAACAAGCGACTATTTCAACAGCGACACTTGGGATGACAGCTGGAGCATTCAAGACTGGAGCAATCGCGGGAAAGGCGTCAGTCTCTCAGGCGATGCAACTGTCCTAATGATCAACTCTCCCAACAACATCTACATTGAAAAGAATGACGACAAAGACGCAGCCTCGGATACGTTCCTCACTATGCGAACCATGCGGCTGCCCGGTTTCCAGAGCGCTGCAGAGTTCGACTCTGTGTCGACGTATCACTACGTCTCAGTACGGATGCTCGCTCGTGTCACCGGCAGCGCGGGTGCATGCATGGCTGTCTTCACGTACCTTGGGGGTGAAGAGCTGGCAGATGTACAAGAAGCTGATATCGAGATCATGACCCGCGATCCCAAGAACCGGGTTCAGTACACAAATCAGCCTTCTTTCACAGAGGATGGCGATGATATCCCCAAAGCTACTCGTAACGGAACCCTGCCCGAGGGTGTTGAGTGGGATGATTGGGTGGTGCACCGATTGGATTGGACACCTAAGCGCTCAACCTGGTATGCTAATGGTCAAGAAGTTGCCAGTATAGAATTCCAGACACCCAAGGACCCGGCACAGATCATTCTCAACGCGTGGAGCGACGGTGGCTCGTGGAGCGGGAATATGAGTCTCAATGGTGCAGCATATATGCAGATCCAGTGGATCGATATGGTTTATAATGTTACCAAAGACAACGAGGAGAAGAGAAGTTTAGATGGCAGGGGGTTGGAGAGAGATGCTGAGCAAGACGGTGAGCTGGTTCGACGAGATGATAGTAAGGGTGCATGTAAGGTCGTCTGTAGCATCGATGAGGCGGATGAGGCTGGAGAGACCAAGATACTTTCGAAGAGTGCGGCGTCTCACATGCTGGATATGCGATACGGGACAAGGACGATTGCGTTTGGAATCATGCTTTTGGCGTATATATAAAGCGTTACAACGTTGGAGCATATTTCCGGGTTTATACAAGTGTGCGTGGAATCGTTTTACGTGATTGAGCTCATGAAAGACAGGTATTTAGTTTTCAGGGTAGAATATCCCCATGTAATCCTCTTTAGTTCGTCATGTCTGACCTTGCCTCTGTCCTCAAAGACGATGGCTTCAACACTAACAATAGGGGTTCCAGAACATCGCCCTCTTCTCCCGCAATTCCCCAGCTTTTTCCCCTTCCTCACACTCTCACTATCGTCGATCATCTAAAGTAACAAGTCCCACTGATTATCCCGCATCCGTTCCGACCCGCCTCCGACTTCAGATCACAGGCCTCGCCCCAGTGTCAACTAGCAACTGGGGACTGAAGCAGTGAAGCCATTAATAACACTTACATAACGCATAACAAGCCTCGTGGGTATTCGGCACTACGCCAAGATTCACCGTGACTTGCTTGACCTTGTCCCACATCATGTGGCATCTTCCCCAGCTCAATCAAGTCTTGCTTGGTTCCTTGTTGGCTCCTATCCGCTGTGTCCATGATCGTGCATTTCTGGGGTAATATTATTGACTAGAGGTTCAGACGCTGTCCCACTCGGTGAGATCGACGATAGACAATGATGAAGAGTTGATGGAGAGCGATACATATTTCAAAAGATGGTATTCAATGCGTGCTTCGTTACGCAATTGCTATGTGCAAGTCCCAGGTCCCGTTATAACCAACTATTGTATGATTTGATATCTCAAAAAATAAACACCGCTTTCAACAGATCCTTTGTCTGATCATGTAACTTTTAGAAATTCTCAAACATTGCGTCTTCTGTAAAACCAAATCCCGACATCGTAATATAATGCTTGTGTTCTTTTTTCCAGTGTCCTTTCTGCGCCACTGCCCCATCAATTGTTTTCAGCCGACAGGTAAATCTCGCTCTGGAAATGATTTGTCGTTAAAAGTTGTGATAAGCGATAATTAGGTGCTTTTGTATATAGTACTGCGATAGCTGTTCAACACGATATAATCTCTATGCCGAATTGTTCTGTCTTTGCATGTAGTCGTCAAGTCCTTTGACGTGTCTTGCCATCAGGATGCTACAATAGCCCTACTCATCCCCAGCGGGGTATGACATGGAGAATGGGTATGGCTATAGGCCTCGCTGTGGTGAGCCTGTTGCTCAAGTCTGTTGCGGTGGGATATATCTATCGCACATCCCGCAGAAGAATCAACAAGTCAATCGCGTCGAAATTGCCTTTCAATCAAGTGCGACCGTTAAGTGTTGTTATCTTCATGAAGCATGCCAATGGTCCGCGAGGTTGATGTTAAGGAGTGGTTGGTTTCCCAACCCCCCAAACTCTCGACCATGGATTTCAAGACTTGAGCGAGCTGACGGGAGTATGGAGTCTCCCGTAATAGCAGCTCTTCGGGCGTCTGTCGGTGGATGGACCCTCTAGGTGACCAGTTCCAGAGGTTTGTTCGAGCAACATGTTCACCTCATGTTGGCTTGTTCGAACTGAAACTGTTGCCCATTGGGGAATGCCATGCTGGCACTCAATCCAAAGGGGTCCCAGTCCAAGCCATTCTGGTCTAAAAGCTGGGTCATTGATGGATACTGCGAGTGCGAGGTTTGTGGCTGCTGGACGGGTTCATGAGATGGTGTCATCTGGTGTCCAGGTCCGCTAGAGGCAGGCGACATCATCATAGGCTGCTGGTTCTCTCCATTGTAGCCTGAGGGGTATCCTCCATGACCAGCTGGTGTTTCGATTTCAGGCTCGTCAATCATACCGTCTTGTTCATATTCTTGCTCTACATGGTTGATTAGGATGTGTTATCGATGAGCTGACGTGAGAAAACTTACCAAGCTGTTCAATATGGTTTTGGAAGGCAGGAGTAGGGTAGTAAGAAGCTCCGGATCCTGTTTGACCTCCACGTCCACCGTTCTGCATCATCGATGATCGAGGGACCTGTGTGTTCTGAGGCATCTGTTGCTGTTGCTGCTGGGGCATCTGCTGGCGCGACATGCTAGTCATCGAACCTCTCATTGACATGTTATCCGAGGCGGCAGGAGAGAAGGCGGAGCCGGTATTACTCGGCGAGTTGGAATGAGATGATGGTGTAGGTCGATTCTTGGGTGAAGTAGCATTCGAATGAGGTTGAAGCGGAGGTGGCAGTACTGGCACAGGCTCAGCCTTGGGGGCGATGTTCGAGTTTGATCGTCGAGACTGGTGGTGCCGGTTCATAATCGCACGCTGGATAGGAGGAGGCTGAACGAGGTTCTGAGGCATATGGGTTGGTCCCAAGTTGGGACTACCCGTCTTCGCGCGAAGCTCAGCCTGGACATCGATTCCCTTTTCGAGGAGAATACGCTCGAGAAGCGAGTTCTTGTATCGAAGCATCAGACACTCATCGGCAGCAGTGCGGTGAGCCGTCTGGAGGTTGTGTAAGTTGGACTCATGGACGCGGATGGTCTCTTCGAGTTGCTTTATGTATTCAGTTCGGCGCTCACGAAAAGCAGCTTGAGCCTGTCGGTTCCTCTGCTTTCGCTCTTCGGAAGTCGCATAAATCTTTTCATGTTCTGTTAGTCGCTGTTCGAGGGCGGATGTATATGTGCGTCATGTTGTCTTGGGGAGAGACACCTGGGTAAGACCCGAGGTGAGAGCGGGGAAGCTGAGTTGTCGAGGTAATGTCTTGGTCTATCCCCAGTTCCCGCATCGTGTTGTTTTACAAAAAGCTATCCATCCTTGTAGTAGAAAGACGGAAAGCAGTGTGTAATGTAGGGTGCATATAGTGTAAGTAAAAAGGAAAACAAGACAAGACTTACAGGCTTGCGGCCGCCCTTCCTCTTGGGCTGCTGAGGCTCTTGGGTGGCATTGACAGCAGAGGATATCGCAGGGTGATGATCGCCCTCAGGGCTGGAGCCAACGAGAGAGTCGGTCTCTTCCCGAGAATGACCGTTTAGGCCGTTGAGATGATTGTTGTTGTTTTGGTGTTGCGCAGGATCCGCCTTGTCGATTGACATCTTGTCTGCCATTACCCAGACCGGGCTACTAGACGATTTGCCGCGCAGCGGCAAACGCCCCAGAGACGCAAAACGGGAATTCTGTTACGTGACGAGGTGGAACGTCAAGACGACGACGGGCGCAAAGAATCGAGACAGGCAAGTGTGCGCCCGTTGGGTTTTTGCTTTGCGGTTGCGGGCGTAAGGAGAGCGGGCGCAAGAGATAGGAAATGCAGCCCGGATTGGGGGTCGTACGGGGGTCAAGAGCGTACTGGAGTGTGAAAAGGGCCCTTATCAGACGCAGAAACGCAGACAAAACCAAAAACGCTTGGCTATCAGAGACGGCACTGGCTGAGCGACAATGATACGCGCTGCGTCTAACAAGCGCCTATCAGTTGTAGGTCGCAGGTAAGGGTCTTTGCAAAACGTAAGAAATTCTACCAAGAGATAAAAGACGGGCTGTAATTCGCGTCGAGTTCTTGGGGGGGACAGTTGCGATAACAGAGAAGGGGATCACTCAGGCCGCAAGGGAATACGGTTTTATGTAATGTAAATTAACAGGAGGGGGCAGCCTAGGAAACTCCTTCTTTTCTCTGTCGACTCGAGGGCCTTAGCCCTTGAGCCAATCAAGGCCTCGTATTCGAGGGATGAGAGTGGGCTTCCAAGGCCCATAAGTGGAGCAAGGAGACATCCACTAAAAAAACCAGTCCATCTCAATCTTCACCTTAAATTCTTCAGCATGGCCCCTTCACCTGAACCCATCCATCAATCAATCCATTGGTTTCGACATGGACATCCATCGTCAAACCATACCGAGTGCACGGCCCCATCGTGATCTCTTTCTGAACATTTCACATGAGGCATAAAATCGTGAAGCGTGCAATCAGTTGCCGACAAACAGTATGTGCACGCAGCGTCACTCGCAAGGGGCGAGTGAGAATCGAGTCTACCGTAGCAGAACAGACCAGGCCAGCCCACTCGCACTCCCACAAGACGCTGCAGCCATGCATGCCCTGGCACTCTCACATCCCACTCAACCTTGGAACTAACTCTTCTCGCCCATCCTCTTTACGGTCGAGCTGAACCCAGGATGGAAAAGACCAACCTGGCCCTGGTGTGAGACAGTGGGATGCCAGAGATACGCTCCATGATAAGCATACAAATGGTCTTTTCGAGGCTTGAGATTTGAAGATATAGAAAACCTTCAGCCCCTCGACCGTCATCACCATCAAAGCTTTGATCGTTTTTCGCTCATGTGTCGTGTGGCCGCCGGCTGAATGTTCGCTCGGCCGCCGGGCCACTCTCTCTGTTGGCTGAATTGATCGGCAGCTGTAACATCGGAGCCCCCGCTTTCGCTCCAGCCCTCTCTCACCGGAAACGCTTCAGTCACTGGGCGGCTTTCGAGAGACCAGCAAGGGCGGCTTTCGGTTTTCCTAGTGGTGTTCAACGGTACGCGGTGCGCCTTGGTGGCGGAGGGCATGTGCCAGAATGAGCTTCTCGTCTTTTATGACAGACAGCCCCAAATCTCGCACCCATTTCATTGACCCAATCATCGATCTGTTGTGCCGTGGTGGTTGTTAAAATTTTCAGCACTTGTTGCAATCTCTGACAGATGCCCTCCCTTGTCGATGGAATTCGAAGAACCTGAGCTAGAGCTCACACTGAGATCCGTTATGCCAGCATTCTGGTCCGTCATTTCGCTCTGTGCGGTCGATCATCCTGTCATGCTTAATTACACCGTTTGTTTTGGCTGTGACCCCAGCAGTTCTAGAAAACTCAGGGAACGACTATGACCCATCATTCTGGGGCTATCCCTCAACAGGGATCTGTTTATCTTGAACCCCCGCTGTGCACCCCAACCTTTCTGGCTATCATTCACATCTGATTGATGGAGGCTGCATCGAAGCCTTCAGCTCTTGTGGTCATCTGGTACAATATTGAGCAGTTGAGGCGCCGCTGGCTTCATACCTACACAATAGGTGAATTCGGCCCCCGTCACGACCGATGACCGGACTCTACACAATCACATCTGGCTTACGCTGCCAGGTCACTCAGACTGGTAAAGCACCGGGTGGAGATGTCAGCGGCATGAATGTCCAATAGTCAACGTATTTTGCTTAGCGCCTTTTCTCGAGGCATCTTGATCCTGGTTTCTAGAGGTCCTCCGAATCCTCCGAACCGAGTAAATTATCCACAGCCTATCCCTGCTGCATCATGTGTTCCAACTACACGAAGCTCCCAAAATGATTTGCGCATCTGGCTGTTGTGCTGTTTGAATAGCAGTCAGGCAGTGCAATGAGTGCAGCAAGTGATTGACGTAGCAGTCTCCTCTGACAGACAAATTCTAGAGACGATGAAGTCAACTCAGGGCACACTTTTTGGCCTATTTTAGCCTGACCAATGGCCAAAAGGCATACCGCGACATGTTAAGTTGTCTCTACGCCTGATGCTGTGTAGTGAGTGACCTGGCAGCCTGGGAAATTCTTACAGCATCTAACAAAGTCCTTCAACCCTTGAGAGATAAGCGAAACAAGCTTGTTGCATATCAATCTGATATGCGGTTGCTCATCCTTTCCAAAGACAACAGGCGCTACGTTAGCGCATGGTATGACGGCATATCCCAACATCCTGGCATAAAACCTTAGCACAAAGTATGCCAGCCAGGAACGGAAACGCTTCTTCAGAACTGATGATGGGCAGTATGCCATTGTGTTAAAACAGACTTTAGAAATACCGTTTCATCAAACCCAAAACCCAACGCCTCGATGGAACCTTGTGTCGAAGGTTCTCGCCTCTCCCCCAACAATCATAAGCTGGCTGAGGGCACAATGGCATATAATGAGCAAAGATCTGACCATGTATCCCCGGCCAGAGGCGACCAACAATCCCAGGCAATAGTTCATGCTCAAATGCTTGCGACGATGCATCCCATCTGCGTTTACACATGTGCCATGAGTCGCAATCATGGATAACCATCCCAGTCCGTTGTCTTTTAGGAACGGACGTGCATACGTAGGCCCCATGCCATGTTGTATGAGGTGGTTTAGTGGTGGAGCCTCACATGATGGAAAGAAACCTTTGGGTTCCATGGCCTTTTCCAGAAGCGAGTCCATGTCTGGTGAGGAAAACTCTGCTCAGTCGATTGTTCATTTCCTGTTGGTCCATGGCTTGCGGCTTGTTTGACTTTGATCGGAGCCACAGATCTCAAGTCCCTTTTTGGTAGGCGATAATTGCTAGTTCTGACTGTGGATTCACAAGTCAAAATTACGACTCCTGCTACCCCGGATCATCCATCCACATATTGTGGAATTCAGAGGAGTTGTGATCCCCATCTTGTCTTTTGACGGTGAGAGAGAGCTTATCAAATCTTAGCTTTGATACAAGTTGAAGCTCAAGCTGTCGTCTTGACTCTATAGTCCTCACAGTGTTGATGCTCTGATATGGCATCAATGAACGCGATATCAACCGATAATTGTGAATCAAGACTCTCAAGGTTGATGATGAGAGCACGTACCATACAACCACTTAAATGGTTGTCAAGCACGCCCTATCGATTCTGATGGGTTGGTTTCAATGGTTGAGGCTAGGCACACACGATGCAACCCTGTCTGCCTGTCTTGATCAATGAGAATCAGAGAGCTCTGCCAAGTAAGGTCGAAGATGACGGTTCGTCTCGCTTGACCTAGCAAACCCGCTTGACCTGCATCTCCCGAAGTGCGCCGGTATCCTGTCGTAACTTAGTTGGGCCTTAGCTTCCGCCCTTGGGCAACAACTTGAGGGTCTTCTCGGTGACGTTGTTCTCATGTTGATGAGCTTCAAGATCGGCATTTTGTCAGAGTGTCAGAGAAGATCATAATGCTACTCGATCAAGAAGGTGAATGTGTTTCATCATTGCCTCTGGTGACAAATCGTCTGGGCTGTGTAAGAGAGAGTTCTCAGGTCATGTTCCTCAGACATTCCTCGCATTAACATGATCTTCACTGCTCTTGGAAATCCCTAGCCAAAGCCACGCAACGTCGGTTGAATTTGCCGAAACTCTCATTCACCTTCCTCACCGAGCGAGAAAAACGCTTTCGCCTCAGCTGACTCTCACTGAGTTGACTAGGCTTCGCCGGGATTGTCGGGTCGCGCCATGGTGCCCAGGCGGGCTGTTCTCTTCGAGACATGGGGTGTTGCTTCTGGAAATTTTCTAGCGCGGCTCGGGTTACAGCCACTGTGAGATCCGAACAGGAACATCACCCCATGAACCGTGAAGGTGATGTGAGTCGATTTGGTCTCGGTTCCACGTCGATCACACATGTGTGAACAGCTGAGACAGAGCGGAGCAAGTGGTAGAATCCCCAGGAAGGGAAGTATGGATAAGACCTGTCAGGGCAGTTTACGGGCACGAGATCGAGGAGGACGTATTCGGTCATGGACTTTTGTTGAATGAAACCTTTCGACTATCATCTTACGCTTCTCCACGCCTTCTTTTGGCATCTCTCTCGTCGACACTGGCAAACTCTCGTGACAAAATATGATATTTCACAAGCGGAAGACTCAACATGAGACTGTTGGGAAGCTGTCGTGACAGGCACCAGATCGTGGTGGCATGATATCCGATTTGGGTATTACTTGCATGCCATGGGTAACGGATGAGAGCCGGTCGATCATATTATGGGCATATTGGAGCCGGCATAGGGATCGGTCTATCGTAGGATGTGCTTTCGACAAATTTCAGTAGTGTATTGATGGCATTGTGAAGTATACCGTCTAGACTAGAGCTCAGTAAGACTCGTGCCTGAGCAGCAACATCGGCATCGATCTTGAGCTAAGTACAGACTTGAGTATTCTAGTGATTTCATTTTGCCCTTGGATATGTCTTTTGTTAGAAGACTTGCTTACGACTTAGAATGGCATGTTGTTTTCGTTGGACCATCAACTGTTGATGTTTTGTGCTTTGGCCTCGTGAAACATGGAACAACGTGATTCTCGATTATCGTAGTGGTAATTTATGACTGGTTGGGCTATAGTGAGCGTTGAAAGTCTGGGTGTTGAAAGCATAAGCCATAAACCTGTGCGTTGGCAACTCGTGATGAACCCAACGGGTGTATTGACTTTGCGAAGGTTCAAAGTTTCAACGGTTTTACTCTATTATGAGTTAAAGTTAGTATTAGTAACACAAGCCATATGTTGCTATTGTAGCAAGAGTCAGACACGGTAAAGGGACCTCCAAGACATGTATCGTCATTGAGACATGTCTCTTCAGTTCGATAAACTTCAACTTGTAAACCTGATGTGATGTGCCACAGGGTAAGGTGAGCGATGACGATGTACAGTGCTGATACGATATTTGGTGCAAAATACTGTGGATGACACTGTGCATGGATACCCGTTGTTATGGAGCTTGGACCATGTAAACAAACCGCAAGCCCCCACCACTCACAACGTTGGAATTCACGCGCCATCTGGATCGAGAGAGATTTGACATCATACCAGAGACCCCCAAAGACATCACCCACGAGGATCACGACCCTTAATTATTGAAATTACCTGCCCAGTACTTGCATAGCTTGGAGTCTTGACCACATTCTTATTATACGCAATGTCTCCTCCGCGCCGTCGCTCGGCCCGGTTGGCCTCTGGTACTACCCCTAAGGTGAGATCCGTGATGGCATCATGCAATTTTCAAAGACAAGCATCCTGACAGTTGTGACAGAAACCCGCGACCTCCAACTTGACCTCTGTTGTTGAAGATGCCGAGTCGCCTGAGCGGCTTCCACAGCCGAAAAGTCGCAGCAAAGCCAAAGGCAAAAACAATGCCGTTCCATCCTCACCAGCTCCTGCGCCTTCGACCCCAGCGTCATCGGCCATGAAGCCTCCCCATGAAGAAATGCACCCAAGCAAAGCTCATCACAACATGGGTGAACCCTCCTCCGCGATGAGGCTGGGCTTCACAGACATCAAGGACACCACCCTCCCTGGCGTCTCACCCGACACACCGTCCAAGATTGGCGTTCCTGCTTCCGATTTCACGTTCCGATTCACGCGCGACACTACCGATTCCACCCTCAGTGGTGATGCGCAACGTCTGATGGAGGAGCTTCGCGGACAGGCTGCCAAGATCAAGGCTGATATGATCGCAAAGCGTGATGCAGAGGATGCTGAGGAAGACGCTCTTGGCCGCAAGATTGCTAAGCCCAAGGGCAAGACAAGTCGCTATAGCGCGGCGCATATGGCGGAGTTCAAGAAGATGGACTCTATCGAGAACCATGCGTCTGCCTGGAGAGCCCAAAACGGGCGATTCCAGCCTGTTGTCCAGTCGCTGAAGCGCACACCTTCGAAGGCTAACCTGGAAACGATACCAACTTCTTCTCCCGACAAGTCTGGTCTCAAGCGATCACCCTCAAAGGCCGAACTAGATGTTCCCACACCGTCGACACCTCGTATTACACAGAGTCTGAAGCGCAAGTCGTCGCGTGCTAACCTTGATGAATACCAACAGTCGCCTTCGCCTAAGAAGTCCACTATGCCTCCGTCCAACCTCCCTACCGCCATTCCCGCATCCTCCAAGAAGACACAGTTGTTCCCTAATGTACACCAACGCGTTCCTTCAAAGAGACTCAAGCAGCGAATGGAGGATGACGCAACAACAAACCGACCTCCATCACGCGATGACTCCTCGATTCCTCGACCCAAGTCTAGCGGAAGTGGTTCAACCAAGTTGCCTGCCTCGAGCTCAAGCCTGGCACGACTCATGAGCCCTACCAAGGCATCTCTGGCTCACACAGGCAAACCGACCATTTCTCTGATCAAGTCTCCTTCCAAGGTCGACCTGAAGAGTGGTCTGCCGAAATCCACCAGTACTTCTCATCTCATGCCTGGCAAACCGACTACGCCTAGACCTCGGGTCATTAGCCCAGGCCGCTTCGATAGAGTCAAGTCGATTTTGCGCGGAAACCGAACACCTTCGGGCAATGTCCAAACTGCGATCCCGCAACCCATGATCTCACAGACACCTGCGCCTCCCAAGGCCGATAAGGACAAAGCTTTGCCTCCTCTTCCGTTGACTACTCCTCGACGAAAGGTAACAAAGCACGTCGCTTTCACCCCAGAGGTCACGCGCATTGCATTTGAGCAGAACTCGCCTTCCCCACAGAAGTCTTGTCTCAAGGCTCAGTCAACACGAACTTTGGACCAGCAGTTCCAAGGCATTGACGGAACACTTGCGAAGGCGGGCTCTGGGGATGTAGTGTACCCTGATCTCAGTGGATTTAGACCACTACCCGAACCTCCCAGCAAACAAAAGGAAAATGCACCTCAGTCTGTTCCCGGCAAGTTCACATTCCGCAGTGATCATACGATCGAGTTTGCCGACGTTCCTGTGCTAGGCTTTGGAGCATCCCCCGGCCAGTCGAGTGTCCGCCAAGTCCGACAGTCACTCAAGCCCAATGCGAAGATGCCCGGTAGCTTCCCTGGTCCTACTTCCCCAATTGGCCTCAACAAGGAGAACAAGGAACCTGGCTTGGCCAAGATCCTGGTTGGAGCGCCTCATGGCATGTCCAACAAGAAGCGACACCGAACCAGTTGGGACGAGGAAGAAGAGGAGCAGAAGAGTGCCGAGCGTGCAGCCAAGAAGCGTAAGGCTGAGCATGTTCCTGAAGGTGAAGCCCTTCTCGCTCCCCGTCTTGTTGGCGGCACTCCCAGCGCAAAGAAGGTCCACTTCGGTAGCACGACACCGCGTACCCCTGCTTCTGCCAGCCCTACAAAGAAGCGCGCAGTTCTCAGTTTGAGTCGGCTTAACATGCTTGCTCGTCCTAAGAATCGAGCTTAAGTTTCCAAATGGTTGGAATTCACCAAAGAGCAGCTATAGCTGCGAACTTTTTGAAAATTGAATGTATAATACGACTTTATGTGTCTGTCGTATTCTGGAGATTGTCACGGCAGATGTTATAGAGTCACTGTTATTTGCTTCGTCTTGTAGCATGTTGGTCACTCGACTCTGCTGACACCCAGAGCTTGACACAAGAAGCTAATGATGAAGCGTGCTTTGATTAAGCTGGAGTTTCGAGATTGTTTTTACCTGGCTTTTTATGTTGACAAAGTCAATGACATGCTGGTTTTTTATTACCACACAAGACAAAGGATTTGGGTCACTCAAGGATTAGGGGGTTCACGGGGCGTTATGGCAAAATGCATCAGGTTCTGAGATTAAAATTCAGATGAGAATAGTTCATCATTGTATTTGATTGTATAGGGTTGTGTATAAACCTAGCACATATCTCTCCCTCTCCCTAGGACTCCTTTGTTGGTTCCGTCTGATATGATGCGTTCTTCCCTGACATGACCTGCACTTTCCTGAATGTGATGTGTTATGTCCTTGCTGTGGGTAGTCTTCTACTCTCATATCCTTACCTGATACCTAATATCCGATCCTAACTATGACACTCCTTCAGGGCACGATCTGGAGATCACCAAACCACGGTCTTGGTCTTCGGTTGCTCGACCATACGTTCTTTCATCACAATACCTAACATATTATCGAACGCATTTCTTTCCCTTTATTGCTTCTACAATGCCAAACCGTAGTCAGACCAACATATTCACCTGCACGTTCTGCTTCCACGTCTTTCAAGGTACCCCTCAAATCATCGGCCGTACTGGACGTCTAGCATGTGCAACATGCCACGCAGCGCTCCTCAACCTAGCCATATGCTGGGTTTGCGGAGAGCTCATATACCGAGGGGATGAATGTGTCAGTTTCGGTTGGTGTTTCTGGCATCGAGCGTATTACGGATGTCTACTCTACGGGAGCAGGTCCATTCATCAGGGGGTTTCAGTACACGAGCTCTTTCAGGAGAGCGGAGCCGAAGATCGAGTGAAGGAGGGATGTGGAGGGAGAGAGGTGACTGAGGTACCGCTTTGTGCAGCTTGTGTTGTGGAGGTCGAAGTTGACGGTGTTAAGGAGGATAATGTTGCGAAAAGGGGGCTGAGGAGAGTCGAGAAAGTGGATGGGGGCTTGACCAGGAAGAGATGGGAGGCCAAAAACAGCGAGAAGAACTTGAAGGTAAGTTGTCAGATTCGCCTCTGTGATCCTTTCTAATATTCATGTGCAGCAGTTCTCCCCAAGCCAACAGAGAATCCACAAGAACGAATACGGTATCGAGGCCGAGGACCTCACGGTCAACAAGGTCTCAACCGACTTCAAGGACAACTCAGAGTCAGTGATATGGGTCGACATCTTTGACCCTATCAACGGTCCTTCCTTTAAACCAAGCCCCCTGAAGCCTATACCGTTGTTCATGCAACGGCCACCGAGTCCCACCATCCACGAGCGCCAGCGCAGGTCAACTGCTGCCGATACATACCTTCAGCCTCCTCACGATCTGAGAAAACAGCATTCTGCTCCTTGTTCAGTCTGTCCCTCGGAATCGCCTGTGAGAAGTCGATCACCAGAACATCGTTCTCCGCGCCAACCATCACCAACTCTACCTAAAACCCCACCCTCTTCGCCGACTCGCAGCCACAATACTCAAAAGATTCCAGAGAACGACTTCCTCGACACGAATGACCGGCTTGAAGTGCGGCACAAACAAGCTGTTAGCTGGGTCAGCGTTGAGCCCTTGAAACGACCATCGTCTCGACTCGCTCCGTCACGTCGCGCAGAGGCCAATCGATCAGAGGCAGAGTCATCGGCATACAGAACACCTCCAGAATATCCAGATCAGGTACTGCGGACGCCGTATCCGCTTCCATTGTCAAACATCAAGACGGCTAGCCCCTTGCCCGCGCAGCTCACGTCGCACTCGCAACGAACTGTGCATACCACTCCGCAATCATCAGAGTATCTCGACCGTTACCAGCCCGCGACGACGAGATCAACGCAGAACCAGGAGGTGAGAAGACTGAGGAGGATAGATGCAAGTGTGAGTGAGGAGGGCATTGCGAGGACGAAGCCGGGACAATCTGAGGGAGGAGAATGGGGGAGCAAAGTTGGGTCTGAGTTGAGACGGTTCTTTACAGGACGATAGAGGATTGTTACACGGCAGTATGTATTAACGAAGCAGGGCCCTATTCACATGCGAATTATGTATCAAGTTTTACCAGTAAGAGAAGTTTGTTTACATTCGTTACGTGCTCAAGTATACAGTGAAATGGGGTTGGCAGAGCAGTATGAAGAAGCTATACAGGATGAACCTCTGAGCTTAGTGATCACCAAGAGGGAGAGAATTACAGTTTCAGCAAACCAATGAGATGGCTGCATTATCATGATCATCAGGACAAAGCCCGAGACGGATGAGGTGGAGGTTAGAGGTACGTAACTATGAGAGCGTTCATATCGGTTCGGCACCGGAAGCGGACGGCCGAGGCACGGAGCCAAGCGAGATCTTACCGGCCGCCATAAGAACTGTTGCAGGATAAGGGAGCTTTGTTGGTACTCAATTGGGCTAGAGATTGATAACGTGGGCGTTGAATTGAGCAGATTGAACGTTTTGCGATAAATTCAATGAATGACTGACTCTGTTTAACTTGGGAACTTGATCACATTGACTTTGCCAGCCACAGAAGCCCAGCCATAGCTACCAAGTAAGTCCAAGCTCTGGCGGGGTAGAGGCGGGTGAGTTAAGCCTCAGTAGTAATATTGAACTCTGCTTGATTTAGAGGCTGATGCATTGGGTTTATAATAACATTGTTACCGGGTAATTGAGTCAATTCAATGACTTTAATCACGAGCATATATACATTGCATCCGGGCATAGATCGTAGTCATATGAGCAACATCATCCTCTGGAGCTCAACCGCGGGGTTAATTGGCCTGTGCCAAAGGTAGCTCTAAAGATCCAATCCAGTTGTCAAAAGTACCCCATTTTCATGCCCTAAATTCCACTCACAAAATTCAATTGTGATTGCAACAAATCGTTAAGCGAGAACAAGGTTCCTAGCGCTTTGCGTGTGCGTCAGAGTTCCCTCAGCGTCCCACCTGACGACCAGTAATAACAGCTGCGTCAGGGCATGTTGTGCGCTGTATGTACTTGGAGAGAGTTGCCAGTACCGGACCGCACTTAGATCAGGTAAAATACAAAGACGCAGACGGAGCGGGAGTGGGAAAAAAAAAGAGGCTGGTCCAATTAATAATTGTATTAGTACATAAATTTGTTGCCAGTAACATTAGACCATGATTTGAGTCTTGATCGTGGGCACCATTAGGTCTCAAGAGTTGAAAAAAAAAGAAAAAAGGTCGAGAGGGTCACACCACACCAATAGAAGCCAAAAAAATACTTACAGTGCCTAAACCTTGCGAGACTGCCCTCTCTCTTGACTTTGTCTCGACTCGACTCGACTCGACTCAGCCAAACCTGACTGAGCCCTCCACTCCTACAAGTACAATCCCAATACTCGCTTCGGACCCCCCCCTCTGCTGGCTGGAGTCTGTCTCTACGTACGTACCTCACTCAACCAAACCCAAACCCAAACAAAACCACCAAAAAGCTCTTCCTCTTACAAGGTCATGCGACCGTAGACCACTCTTCGTCGCCCTCAAGATTTGAATTACGCCCCGGACGGAAGGCGATAAGCCCAAGGCGACGACCAAAGATGTCGGTTGTCACAAAGGTACGACTCATCTCTACTATTCTATTGTTTCCTTCTCTATTGTATGCAGTGTACCCCCTGCGATCTCGACTCGAGTTTTGATTTGGGGCGCTGCATTGGGTTGGCAATTTTGCACCACAACGCCGTTAATCGAACTCTCTTGTATGAGAACGTTCACTCTCGATGGCTTCAGCAGTCGCATTTGCTTCTGCTCCTCCTCGCCTGCTCTACGCCTCTGCTATTTCTTGTCGCATCGTCCGTCCTCTCGCCCATGATCCAAAACAAGCCCCTCAGTCCCTTCACTCGTCATCGCCCATCAGGTTGTTTGCCCTAACCTAACGCGACGGCCTGTCCCCTCATACTAAAACACCACAAATATGATACCGCAAATAGCCAAATAACCATGCAATCATGCTAACGCTCCGTCCAGAACCCTTTTGCCTACCTCGGTACGATTCCTCCTCTCCCCGCTTTCCCCGCGAGAAAGAAAAATCCAAAATCTTGCTTCATCGACTCCGATGCCCAATGCCCAATTCAATTACGATCATTCGTACTGACACATCGACTCCTCCACAGGCAACGACAGTGACGGCGAGGAGAAGCCCGTCGTTCCTGTCAAGACCGTTGACAAGAACCCTGCTCGTACTACTAAGCGTAATGTCGAGCCCCAGGCTCCCGTAAGGGCCGGTGGTGCTAGCGGTAACCGCCGTGGTCCCGGTGGTAACGAGGGTGGTGAGTTTCAAGCACCTGAAATTGAGTCCATGGTCAAAATACTGACTCGGAATAGCTTTCCGGGATCGTGGTGCTGGCAGCAACCGAAACCAGAACCGATCCACTGAGGAGGCTCCTCGTGATGGTCCCCGAGGCGGTGCCGGTGCTCGTGTCCGTGGTGGTGAGTAGCCCGAGAATATTGGTCATGGCGAACAAAAGCTGACAATCTGTAGGACGTGGCGCTAGACACGCCCGTGAGCGCGATGACCGACACCCTTCCAAGTTCGGCGGCCACGGGTATGCTTGACTGAATTCCTCAGGTCTCGTTCGACATGCTGACAGAATATAGTGGCTCTGACAAGCAGGCTGCCCAATCCTGGGGTGCTAACGAGGGTACTGCTGAGCTTAAGGACGAGCAGGCCGGTGAAGCTATCGCTAAGGACGAGCAAAAGGATGCCGTTGCTGAGGACGCTGCCGCTGAGGCTGCCGCCGCCGAGGAGGAGGCCGAGAAGCAGGTCTCTTACGAGGAATATCTCGCCCAGCAGGCTGAGAAGAAGGCCGCTCTCGACTCTGGTCTCAAGGTCCGTGAGGCCAACGAGGGCAGCAAGCTCGACAAGAAGTGGGCCAACGCCAAGCCCCTCGAGAACGAGGAGGAGGAGTACTTCGCCCCTACCGGAGGCAAGGCCCAGCGCCAGCGCGAGCGCAAGGTCAAGCAAACCATTGACTTCGACCCCCGCTTCGTCGAGCCTGAGCGCACCCGAGGTGGTGCTCGCGGAGGCCGAGGCGGCCGTGGAGGTCGTGGCGGAGAGCGTGGTGGTGACCGTGGCCGTGGAGGTAACCGCGGCGGTCGCGGCGGTGCTCCCCAGGGATCTGCTAAGGGCAATGCTGCTATCAACACCAGCGACCAGTCTGCTTTCCCCAGCCTCGGCGGCAACTAGATTGCCTAAGCCGAAGCCCGCGCGCCTCGCACAAAGAGAGCGCCCCCAAAAAATCCCCTGCTTGCACCCTCTCACAGCATAAGGCAAACACGGGTCAACGTTCATGCATGTCCCACGCCCTCCCCCCTTTTTTCCTTTTCCCCCATCAACTCGCCACGATTATAAGAAGGGGGTGGAAAAGGATGCCATATTCGTTGTTCTTCGACAGGTTGAAATGAAAAAAATAAGTTGACCATTGGTTTTTTGTGTCTGGCTGGATGGTCTGCGTCCAACGGGCAAAGTGCTGCGTGATATAGGGAGGATTTGAGCTCAGATCTCACTAGCTCTGCTGCACCCAGAAATATTTCTGTCCTCTAGGTCTTCTCGAAGGTTTCCGTACAAAATTCATTTGAAATGCTCTTATATCTTTGCTGTTTGATGTGTGATTCACCACAAGATGAATGAACTGGGTTACAAACAATGGGTAACCTCGACGCCCTTACTGTAAAGTATTATATTTACATATTAACGCCTTGTAGAAAGAGTCCACTCATTCGTTGTTGTGCATTACTCGATTGGCTTACTGGCTGTCGTCGTCTGTAAGTCAACATACCTCACCCCCTTTTCTAAACTAATAACCGGCACTCAACCTTTTCAGTGCTAATGAGCTTAAGGAACTCCCTGGGTTTGTCAAGTTCTTTGTTCTTACCGTATAAATGCTTACTATACAAGCTCACAAGCCAATGAAAGGACGCAGCCAGAATCTGATACATCACATAGCACCTGTCAGGGGTATGGGCAGATATCATATTACGAACGAAGCACTTGATATCCTAACAAAAGGAAGACTTTAGTTCTCTTAAGAGAACACATAGACTGTTTACGGCTTGAGATATTGTTCTTCCCAATGAGCTAGTCGTTCGATGAAGCCATCCTTGGAGCCAGCATCCAAATCAGCCTTGCGAGGCGCCTTGAAGCCACAACTGCACCCACCTGACACCTCGAACACTCTCCAGTGTTCTCTAGAGCTGGTAAAAGTAGTCCTTGTTCACTGGCAGTTACGTCGTGCTCGTAATGGCAGCTCTTAGGCAGCTGAGCTGGAGCGACTCTGACTTGAGGCGTAACTCGATCAATATTCGGTCTTTAAAGCCCAGTTGAGCTCCTATAAGCTCCAAGAACTGACCCAGGATTCGATTCTATGAGTTAAACTACTAAAATATGCTTGAGTCTGCATTTTGATGGCCCCGTTGGCCTCAACGTCGTTGAACGCGCTCTTTCTTGCCTAAGCCCCTTTCCCATCAACCACATCATTTAGAAAGTATTGAACTGTTGCAGAACAAGTGAACAGGATAAGATGATTGTTCAGTAGCCATAAATGCTGCTTCTAGAGATTTTGAGTATAAAAAGCCCATCTCTCCCATCGTTTTTATCTATACTCACCTCACAGTCAAACAACCTTTTGAAGATACCTCAGTAAGCCTGCAACAACACAAAAACAACTTAGAAGTATTCTTTGTGACCACTCCACGCTTAGAGCCCTGCCTATTCTCAGTAGTAGCCGAGCAACCACAAACCACCACAATGAAGTATTACCAACCTGTCGACCCTGAAGACCAGGAGAGCGAGGCGGATAATATCTTCGAGAAGTACCTTGAGCGCTTCTGCCTCAATATGGAGTATCACAAAGACAACTTCAAGGACGACTGCAGGAAGGTTCGTGATGGACTCCGAAAAAAGCTCCGCTGCAAGCTCGAGCAGCTCAAGAAGCTCAAGAAGCTCCCGGAGTCCATGCGTCATCGTATCAAACGTCGACGTTAGGTCAACATCTCTCTTGACTTCGATCCGTAAGTTTGATCACAGAGCTGACGAGATAGGAGACGAGACATCATGGTGAGACCGAAGAACACTTGTGTAGGTATTAGAAATCTGGGTTGAGATCCAGGGGGTGTAGTACATATTTGACAACTTTCAGCACTGATATCTGGTACGGTTTAGAATAGCAGTCTCAATAAATTTGTATGCGCCTCTCATATCATGTTCCTTTTTTAAGTAAGCGATGTTTTGCTATGATAATAACGCTAGACTGGCGACCCTTGTAAGATGTATTGAAAGGAGAGAAGAAGGCTTTTCATTTATTTCGTATCTAGTAACAAGAAGACAGAGTCGCTAAAATGTATTACACCCGATGTGAAAATGTGTGCGAAGCATCCATTCCAAGAGAGAATGCCAGCAAAACAGCGTTAAAAATGGCCATCATGTAGAATGGCGCCCCGTTAGAGAGCTTGTCAAAGAGGAAGCCCCCTAGCTTAGTGAGTAGCAAGATGGCAAAGCCGCCATACAAAGAATACACGCCTGCAATAGAGCCTTTGAGGCGGATGCGAGAGACTGACTCTTGGTCTGTCGTAATGCTGATGAGAGGCCGGCTCTCGTCGTTGGCTGATTCGTACTCCTCTGGCTGGAGTAGGCTTTCTGGGCGGGCGGTTCGAGGCAGCTCAACTGCAAGAACACCACGGCCGAGAGAACCAAGACTGCAAACGATAGCGCCGATCTGGCTGATACCAAGAAGTGAAACAATAAAGAAGATTGCGGGGCTACCGCCTCGGCCATCTACGTCCTTGATTTCAGGACTGGAGAGCTGTGGAAGGGCGATGTAGCCTACAATACCAAAAACGGTAGACACGACGATGGGGTAGTTGATGCGACCAGTTCGACTGGCAAGGTATCCGAAGATGGGTGCGCAAATAAGGCCCATGAGTTGCGCCACACCAGTAAGGATAGAAGACAGAACGTATGCAGCCCTGCACTCCTCCTTGAGTTCGGGCGATGAATCGTGAGGTGAGCCTTTACAGAACCCGTTGCTTATGTAGAATGTGTTGACGTAAAGAGGGATGAAGAGTGAAATAGCAACGCTTGAAGCTCGGGCAACAAAACCGCCAACATAGCCAAGTCCGATTCGTGAATCAACGAATCCAAGGAAGACTGAGTCTTTCATGAGGTGGAGGTACGGCGCAAGCTTCTATATCTTGTTAGTGGGAGCTCAACCAAAATCGAAAGTGCTGGACTTACACGTCGCTCACGACCGTTTCCATTACTCGATTCGTCATCGCTCTTCAGTCCCAAGAGCATTCGCCAACCCTTACCCTCTTCACCTTTGATGTTGCGCAGACCGATCGCAACAAAGATAGACACGGCCAATGCGACACCCGCAACAACGTAGAAACTATACGATACCGCCTCAGCGGGGGTAGTGCCTTCATTCTCGCCAAATCGCGCTGGGAGTGGGAGGAACAGCGTCAGTGCGACAAGTGCACCACATCCCGTAAACAATCCAACGAATCCCGCTAGCTTGGATGGTCTTCCTGCAGCAGTATCGGCGGTATCTGTCGTGCTTGGCTCAGAAATAGACTGCGTGTATCGTTCCTGGGTGATTGTCGCTTCTGATTCGACAGAGAAGGCAATGCTGCTCCGGGCTGTCGCATTGTGGAGAGCTTTAATTCTGGCTTGGGCTTCATCCTCCTCGTTGTTGCTATCGTCCGTCAAGGATGGGAGTATCGCAGTTACCATTGTGGCCCTTCCAAAGTTAGCAATGCTCGTTCATGTAAGCTATACTCTCTGTGCCTCAACTCACGCTGCAGATGCGCCGATCGCGAATAACACGCGAGCCAGCAACAATTGGGGATATACAGTCTTGGCCTGCACAAACAGAGCCAGCGAGACGCCGATTATCGCGTACCCAATGACAGCGACCCATCTAACACCCAGACGATCCGACACAAGGCCCCATCCTGGACAAGCGACGAGCGCAACGAGCTCATCGACGAAGCCTAGAGTTCCCACGACATCACCAACGCCCTCCTTCTGCCCAATCAGGTCGGTGATAACAAAAGAAACAGAGCTGTTCAAGAAAACAAGAAAGGAGATCGAGAAGAGCGATATGCCGAGAAGGTACGTCAGTGCCTGGAGAGGCGTCGTCGACGGCGCAAATGGTAGATATCGCAACATGGCGGGGTTCTTTCGGAAAGATTATTGTTTTGGCAAAGAGGAGGGATAATCACATTGCAGACGCAAAAACAAAACTGGTATTTGGGGCACGCGGAATGTTGACGTACTGGTTTGTTCTAAGCGCGATGTGTGTAGACTATGTGATGAAATGCCCAAACAATAATAGTGCTAAACAATAAGGGCGGATGACCGGGGAGCTACCGTCCGCACCTAATTCCAGCTTGAAGCTCGGATATCGCATGACGGGGTCATTACATAATCTTCACGCATCATGTATGTACGCACCCGATATCGCTCTCGGAGAAAAGAGCATCGTAAGATGTTGATTGATTCAGTCTTGGAACACGAACTTTGTAGCTGATGCTGAAAAGTGAGTCTCAATATCGTGTGGCGTTCAAGTTGTTACACCATAATCACGATTCGCTAAGATCAAGCTAGCTCCATATATGTCATGTCTCCATGTATAAGTCAGGTTCACCATATAAATAAACATAAACATCCATATATCTAGCGGCTTTTCAACCCCTTCCTATAAGCTTCTGTCTACGACTGCCTTCATGATCGGCTCCATGCTGCATTCCAGTGATACAAGATACAAGTTACCCATACTCCATGCCCGTGCCCAAACTCCATTAGTCCATTATCTTGCAGGTCCCGTTTCACCAGGCCCAGAGCACCTTGTGGTGAAGAGTCCTGGCACCTAGCCTCTCAAATTCGAAAGGTGTAATCCATGAGTCGTTGGTCGACAGCTTAGCAAACACACTGGCACCCTTCCAGGTGACAACTTGTTCGTCCATATCTCTCGCGCTTCGACTCACGAGGATCCGATCGCTCAGTTCGGGTCGTCGGGCCTTGATCTTCTCCTCCAGTACAACCGTAAAGTGAGGAATTTTGGCACCACCACCAATAACCATGATACTTCCAAGTAAGTCTCGCAGCTTCTTCTCATCGCCCTTAGCGGCGTTCTGAATACTTGTGAGAATGGCAATGTCGAGAGGAGCGACCGGTAACACGGCGTCTCGCTCAGCGGCCATGGATTTAGCGGTTCGGGCAGCAGCATCGACAAACATGCCTGCTGGTGGTTGTGTTTGTCCAGGATTAGGAGTGCCTCCAGCACGAGAACCATTGGGCGCTGGGCTACCTCCATTCACACCATCCCTGTCCTTACCAAATACATAGGGAAGCGGCGTGTTAGCGCCCTCCGGCGCAGGAGATCCGGCATGAGAACCCATGGGTGTTCCATTGGTCATGCTCTCCTTTGCTCCAAGGAAGTTGAATTGTTTGTTCTCTTTGATAGGAGTTGAGATATCGGGCTGTGACAGTGTGAAGCCATTGGCGTTGGACGTTATCGACGGCTGGACAAGCGCTAGAATAGCTAATTGGGCGGCAGAGGTTGGATCGTCTGGAATATCAACGTCGTAGGCGTTGTAAGATCTCTCAACCAGCTTACGACGTCCTCTTAGCTTGGCGCTGTTGTCAAAGATGGCTGGGTCATACACTCCCATCGGAGCCAAGATGACCTCATCGTATGTCTTGAAAGCGTATTTCCGCGTTGGTTGGTTAGGAGCCCGGACATGGAAGTTGAAGAGTTGGACAGAGATATCTGCTTGCGACATGGTGCAGTGCTTAATCTTCAGCTCTTCAGCCAGAAGGAAATCATATCGTCGTCGTAGGTTCATGTCCTGGTAAGGAAAGTTGTCGTAAAGCATCATTTTGAGGAATGTGTCCGTGATATCGTAGCCTCCATATTTCAGGTTGATCCTTGAATCCTCGATGACAAGACCGTCTTCCACACAGGTCACGGCCGTCTTCTGAGCTCCCACATCGACAACACAGGCTTGTGTGTACCCAGCACCAAAAGTTGCAGCCATTCCTTCCTGGACAAAACACACTCTGGAGAATTCGAACCAGGTCATGCACGATCGCAGGATTTGCTCCACGTATTTCTTGTCGTATAAGTCGGGAATGACAAAAACGCAGCTGTACTGTTGCCATTCGCTGTTTGTCTTCAGTCCAAGCTCTTGCCTCAATGCCTTGTCGAGTAATGTTTCAAAATCATCATACATATGCTCCTGGCTTGTGTACCCATCTTCATTCCACTGTCCATGTTGTATAGGCCACCAAAGCTTGAATTTGGGATTCGAGTCGTCGGGAACACGCTCCGCTTGGTGTCCAATAAAGCACGAAGCTAATGAGTCGGGGTCATCGAGCGTTTCGATATCAGTCCATTCGATCTCAAGGGGGTCATTGTGCTTCTGAATAACTTCGGGTTCCGTACGGCGGTTGAAAGTCTGAACAAGTTCCTTCGAGTTGGGCAAGACTTTGCGCTTATTGGCTCGCATCTCGACCTTGAGGTCATTGCACATCTTATTGTATTTCTTTGACCACTCTTCGCCATATTGTTGATCCTGGGTCTTGGCCTCAAATTGTCGTCGTGGTAGGGCCTCGTACATCTCAGACTCGGTCTGAGGGAACTTGGTCGCTAATGTCATCGGAATTGTCTTGGGGAGGGCGTCGCTCGCAAAGCCTATTCGAAGATTTTGACTGCCTGGGTGGATCACAATGACCCTTGAGGGATCCAGGCCAGCCGAAGGTGTTGTAGCACCATCTTCGTCAGGAAGGTCTGCGACAGGAAGTGGTAGCTCCCCATTGGCAGTCTTGGATAGAGCGCGATCTCGGTCCCGAGCACTTTGTACTAGTCGATCTCGGGTGGCATCGCTCTGGAGGCGGAGGGCGAGGATTTGGTCATCGCGCTTCATGTAATCACTAACAAAGCATCAGCATAAACGCCGCTTATTCGAAAGGGTCATCGTACGTATAATAGTTTTTCTGATTAATCGGGGTGACATCAGGCCATGTCGTCAGCTTCATGCCATTGTCAGTTCTCTCGAGACCTACGGCAATCTGTCAGTACATGTGTCTAAAACGACAGCCGAGTCGCTATCGACAAGTGATAATGAAGCATACCTTCCCGCAGGAGGACTCTTTCGCTGACTTTCCCAACCATATTGATGGACTGGCCTTGGCCTTTCTAATGTTGCGGTGGAAATTGCGCTGAGCAAGCTCACATCGATAGTGAGTTGATTGAAGAAGCTTCCCGCGCGCCCTCAACAAGCTCTCAAAAACACCAGGAGCGCATTCATGGTCTGAATCGCGGCATCGAATTGGGTTTAGCGCAAAGCAGTCGGACTTTTAATGACCCGGGACCTCGAACAGGCATTGGCAATAGGATGGGTCCGTGTAGTGTCTTCCCCACAAAGAGGCTATTCGATAGAGTTGCGGAGTACAGCTTGAATCGGCGGCGGAAGTATTCTATTTCAACCACTAAATCCGTATACAAATACTTTGGACAATACCCTGTTGTTCCAATCACTTATTTCTCCCACAATGAGGCAGGCTTTGTTTGATCTGGAGTTACACGAGCCATGACCCAGATACTTGGGGCGATATTGACATGTGCAAATGTCGGAGATCACTACTAAAAGGCCCCTAGTCAACACTGCTGTTCCCTCTGCTATTGCTATTGGACGTCTATTTCTTCCTCACTCCCGGCCGGCATTCAGTAAATGAACATAGAAAGATATGTACCTTTGGGGCTTGCCAAACTGCTGCGAATTTAAGTTATAGGGTTGTCAGCTTATCCGCCTCAGCTGCATAAGTAACCAGCTTAAAGCCAACACTATTTCTAGACTTCGGAATAGTTGCGTCAGCCTCAAAAGACGCGTCTGTCTCACACCATTGGTACATTAGCTGCTTGCAACTTTTGGTCTACAAGAAAAGCCATTGCCAACGCCCCTCATCCGATAGGGCCAGTGGGGTTCTGCATCATGGATGTAGCACGTTTAAACACACCCAACTCGGGTTGAAGGCCGCACTTCTTGCAAGGGTTCCATAAATATGTACACATTCCTTTCCTGGGCTGCCTGGCTCTCGTAGATCTTGCTTCTCCTTTGTCTTTTGCGCTGTTTCCCCTCTCAGTAAATCTGTAGGAGCTCATCAACACAGCCATGGATGCAGCAAAGTCAAGTTTGAAGGCCTCAGCTTCTGAGAGTTCTCAATCAGAGTTGTTAACCAGTTTTGCACCCACTTCTTGGTCAGGTCCAATCATTCTTGGGGCTGTTCTTGGTTATGTCGTACTCTGTTCTCTTCTGCGTTTCTCCAGAATTAACTCGCTTCGATCTAAGTTGGGGTTTCACGACCGCGCTTCGTTGAGTCGCATGACAAATCAAGATGCTTTTCAAGTCGTTCAGAATATCGCTAGATTCGAGTTCCCGTTATTCTATGACCTTGCGGTTCGATTGGCTCTCTTTGAGGTATGTTTAGCTAACTACCTTACTAGGTGCCGAGTTGGTGTCAACATTTAAAGCTTGTATATTAACGACGTCAATACATAGACATATGCTGTTCAACCCGTCGCTCATGTTCTCTATGGCGGCAGCGATCTAGCTAATCAAAAGACAGCGCCCAAAAGGTATTTAGATGAGTGTCTTAGGATCTTGTGGCTTCTACTAACAAATACTAGATATGCAGATACTGAAGCCGTCTATGTCTGGTGAGTTTACTTGGACTACATTGCTAGAGTTATGAAGACTAACATGATGACAGCTTCGCAAACTTTCCCCCTACGTCGCCTGTTCTTCATAAAGCGGTGGCGCGCACAAACTTCCTTCATGCTCCATATATCAAGAGCGGCAAGATCAAGCAAGAAGATCTGCTATATGTGCTTTACGCCTCTTTTGCTGAGCCTGTTCGGTTCCTCGACATCTATGAGTACCGCAAACTCACTGACATGGAAGTTGCTAGCCTGTCAACTCTGTGGAAGTATGTTGCAGATATGATGGATATCGACTACAGGACTGTGCTCGGGAAGAATGAGTGGACGGATGGTCTCGAATTCTTCGAGGACATGACACGCTTCGGAGGAGACTATGAGGACAAACATTTGCGCCCTACACCGGAAATCCAGAAACTAGGCCATGTTCTTATGGACATGCTGTTGGATTCGTATCCCAAGATTGCCTCTCCGCTTGGATATCCGGCAGCTTGTGTCCTTATGGGACCTCGCTTGAGACGAGCATTTGGGTAAGTCTTTCGTTCATACCATTTCCAATTCTCCAATCAGATACTTACATGAGAACAGTTTCCCAGAGCCGGGTTTGGCTATTACAGTTCTGACATATAGTCTCTTGTTTGTTCGAAAACTCATGGTCCGCTATCTCTGCCTCCCTCGCTTAGCACCCTCCATATACCTTTCCGATCCTGACGAACAGACCGGGCGTATCAAGTCATATCATTACATGAAAGAGCCGTTCTATGTTCCTCCCACTTTCTGGCAACGCTGGAACCCCGAAGCTATTATCACATGGCTATCTGGTGGGTTGCTTCCTGGCGACGGTGGGCCTAGTATGAAGTCCGAAGGTTTCCTTTTTGAGGATTTGGGTCCTGATAAGGTTGTTGGAAAGGGTGTTGAAGAGGCGAAGGGTTTCGAAGAGGTTGTCAAGACGAAAGCGTTTGCAGGTTGTCCTTATAAGTCGTCCAAGAACTAGACTGTTTCTTGGGTGACTGGAAAGAAATATGTAGCATATGACATGGCAGATGAAGCTCTTAATTGGTTGTATGTATATACAGATAGATGGCACCATAGATTGGCCAACATTCAGCGATCTTAGGATATCTCCGCCAGCTTGCTGTATATATTTTATGAATTAGGTGTTCTATTGGAACTTGGGAGTCCATACAATACTCGGTCATCTCCAAGGCGCACAGCATTTTGCAAGCTCATAAATATATCATTAGGCCATATTGACCGATTCTTCTACATTGAGCCATCTCTCCATATCTCATCGCCGAAAAGTGTTGTTGTAAGATCAACTTCCATCGTTCAACATCAAACTCAATCTTTCCTCCGTCACAACCGTTGCTTTTTTAATTCAGAGATTTCTCACCATTTTGATGCATTGGATACTCTACTAAACCTCCAGTACATGGCCTTCGTATTGTTTATGAAGAGGAAGAAAAAGAAGCTCCAGCGCCGTGCAACCTCAGGGTAGTTGTGTATCCAATAAGAGTCTTACGTCACTCTATCGCAAAATCCAAGTTGAGAGGATAGGTTCCGTTTGTCCAAGAATCAATTCTCGTATTCCGCATTTGGAAATAGGAGGACGACACGGAACTATCGACGGGAATCTGATCGGCATTTCCCCGCTGACTGCAGGTAACCGCGTGCTAGGCACCAAGAGCAGATCACATGACGTAGTTGGCATCCATCGCCACTCTCTTATTCAGACAACATCTCATCGCACTCAATGTTTTAGGACAAGTACTTTACAGGTTTCAAAACCTTGGGGTAACACGAAATCTTACCTTGGAAGAACACAAGCACTCGGAACGCAGGAGAGTCAACCAAACACCTTCATACAGGATTAACGTCAAGAACTCACCAATATGCCTCCAATTCCTATTCACACCTCAAGCCCTATCACGGCAGCAAAGGCGTCAGGAATCACCCCAAAGACAGCACATTCAGATGACACAGCGGCGCCAGCCGAAGGGCCTGCAAGCAATGAAGTGCCGACGTCTACTTACCCGGCAGCTCAGCCAGGCGCTCGCCCGTCTATGCCAGCTCCAACTGGGGTACCTCAACCTTCCGCCAACATCCAGCCAACTCCAACGCGGGCAGTTGTAGATTCGAGCCCCCCGGCCCCGCAGCCGGGAGCTGTACCGGAGCCGCAAAATGGAGCATATTTACCACCACCTCCAAAGGCCGGCGAGACTTTACACGAGACACAAACACAGTTTACACCAGCACAAGTGCCCTATGCGCCTATATCCAGCGGGTCAGAGTTCGCCGCTACCCGTTCAGCGACGACTGCAGCTCCTGTTCCTGGCCCGTCCCCTATGGCTGGCTTGGGCCCAACCGGCATGCTAGGCGGAGGCTCCGGAAGCGACCTATCTCATCCACCTGGTTATCACCAAAACGTGCACGCGTCCGAGTTCTCCAGCTCCCAGCGTGCGGCTCACGAAGCATCAGTCTCCCAGGAGCGCAGGCCATCTCTGATAGGAGACAACGATGAGGAGGGAGTCTGGTCGGCCGCCAAGAAGTGGGCTTCGGCTGCAGGCGAGAGTCTTGCTGCAGCCGAGCATGAAGTGTGGAAGAGGATCAACAAGGAGTAACTGTTGCATCGCGCAAGCAACAGCCAACAGTACAGGCTAAGGTAGGGAACGGAAGACCGGTTCGGCATGATAGGGCTATGACCGGGATACGATAACATTAACGTTTCCCTGAGAGTTTGTTCAATATATTAATGTTTTAAGGGGATCGGACCCGTTGTGGGCGATGTTTCTGCTGTTCTATTTCCAGAATCTCCAAGCGCTGGGGGAAAGACGGAAACGTTGTGACAGATACAGAGTACAGAGGTCAGGGCAGAGGCCTTCCAGAAGTTATCTTTTCCAGGGTGCTAGGTATGTAACGTAGCAAGAAAATGAGAGAAGTTCATTGCGGGGAGATTAAAGTGTCGCAATTGGTTCATGTTGTTCATTTTGAGGGAATCGACAAGGCCTGAATCATGCTCACTCCCAAAAGGTGGTGGTGTAATTTCCCATTTGAGTAGTGATTCAGGAACGGATGTATGAGACCCTGGCCACAAAACGGCCTTACCGGGCGACCCATAGAAGAATTATGGAACGCTTGAGGAAGATGAGCAAAGAAATTCTGTTGGAGTTAGTGCACGGCAGATTATCCTGCAACTTCCTCTTTACGATACAGCTTATCTCGAAGCGGCAACGGGCAGAGCATCCTCTAGCCGTCCTGAGGTTGACGGCCGCAGGGTGCAGCACATGCCATCAAGATCAAGATCACGATATCGTCACTATCGGAGCACTTCAGCAAACCTTCAACAGCTTGAGCATTGACGCGTTTATAAACGATTATGCAAGTCTATTGTTAGTTATCACGTCAATTGACAGCCTCGTTTATGTTCCGAGCTGTCGGGCGTCAACCCAAGTCTGTGGAAGAAACCACCGTGCTCACTGTGGAGAGTCATCATAGCTCCAGGCACAGGTTCAGGCTCAGGAACCGGCTCAGGCACAAGCTCAGGCACGGAAAACTCAAGAAACAGCTCGTAACACACTGACAAATAGATGACGCGTTGCGCTGGAATAAATTGTTGCGTGTAAAACTGAATATGCGAATGAGACTCTACAGAAGGTCCCTCCCTACATAACTAGCTATGGATATGAGACGAGGGGAAGCACTGGTCGGATGATATGGATGCAAAGGAAAACAACGGAGTCTCAACGCGATGTAACAGTATCAACTGGGCTATTCCCTGACCCCTAGAGAGGATCCGGTACTTGTTGTGAGATGCGAAGATGATCTGAAGGCTTGAAGACGGTGGGTTTCTAAGTACACTAGTCGTGATACATAGCAGCGGATTCCCGTTCCATGAAGGAATCGTGGTGTCGTTCGATGTTCAGGCGTATCGATCTTGGTAGGAACGGATCTTCAGGTGTAGCAAATTTAGTAGCTGAGCTGAGAGCTGAAGAATCGACTAAAACATTAGAGATGAAAACAAATCGAGATCGGTTGCGGACTGAGCGATAGATTGTCAAGATGAAAGGACCGGCTGTTTGGAGATGCTCTTATCTACCGTGAGAGAAAGTGAACGCCATCTGCTATTCATAGCCTAAATGATCCACAACAATTAATTGAAGTCCACCATCTACCTTATGTAAATGTGCTCGGATTGAGCTCTGACGTGGTCCTCGCCTAACCGACTCGCCTGTAAGATGTGGCTTTCCAGGCGCAAAGCCGCTGTTGGTGAGCTTGTTCCAGTGAGCTTCTAGTGGGTGGGTGTTTAAACATGAGCCACGAAATCAGGCTGTGGGTTTTGAGTGGATATTATTCGACGTATCAGTGGACCTCATCCATATACCCCTGGTCTTGACACAGATCTGAGACACGCCGGTCTCCCTGCTAGCAGCTGAGACATGTCAGTACTATCCAATCAGATGCCCTGAATAACGGCTTCTACGCCAAAACGGTAGGAACAAGATACTCGTCCCGCTTCTTGCCCCAAAACCCCTGTCCTGCCGCTGCAAATCAGATGGCTTTTCCTGACCCACTCTCTTACAACTTCAAACACGCGCTTGTCCTCATCTTGCTACGCTTGCAACCTCTGCTTTGGCTCTCCAGCGCATCTCGAATGTGATCACAGCACTTGGATAAACATCAGCCAAGAGAAAGCAAATAGTAGCCTCAGCTATGCTTCTGTGTCTCAGTCGAATATACCCTCCATCAGCCTAGCGGGAGGAGATCGAGAGCCTCAAAGTTACTTTAAATTGGATAACTCATAATTCAGTCTATATCAGCGCCTGAGGATACAGATGCCACAGCTCGACTGTGCCTGTGATTCGCTCTCCGCCTCTACAATGTCACACCTGCTTTCGAAATCGACTGGCTAAGCCCAGAATTCAGGGCGCATCGCCCACTGTCTCGATGCGAATGGTGTTGCTTTGTTCCAAGCAAGATGCATGCTGAGCCACCAGTCTGCGGATGACCTATCATTCAAGAAAATATACCGACGTTGCCGTGAGGAGCTGCCGCTTCGCCTATACGGCTGTCGCCGACTTTGCTACCTCAGAAAACCCGATCAAATCTTCTGTCAAGCTCCTTAAGGGACAACCGCCGTACGATCGTGACAAAAGTTCTGGCACCTCGCCATATAAGTGCCCCTCATGCGGGGGATCAGAGGACGGGGTCTTTGACATATGTATGATATTGCCATATTGCCGTGAGCGCAGATATATCGAGAGGACTGCGCTCAGGCGGTAGGCGATCCCGCTGCAACTCGGTTCGGTTCCTGAATTGCCTTGATCGAGCAATTAGCCTTAGCACCCGGGCTTTAGTGGTTTCAACTGTTGTGAAAAATAGCATACTGCATCTGCTATACCCTGGCCTGTCTCGACTCTAGAGGGTATTGTCCCTCTTCCGGGGTTGGCGGGGGCGTGCCGGTCGATTTTAGGGGGGTGTCAAGAAGAACGGCCGAGGTGAGGCATCAAGTTATCGCACCCAAGGTCTGGGTGTCGGTCAACAGATGTGGCGTGTCTACAGCTTGAATCCGCTGTCGTCGGAAGTTTTGTCAACCCCAGACGGGTCTAACGTGGCTCAGTTTGAGTCGACACACTGAATATCGACCTCGTCGACTCACTAGCCCGCCCGTCCATCCACACGTCCCTCGTCGCCTCTTGTTTCTTCAGAGGATGAGACAAGCCACCTCCGTCGAGTCGCTGTTGTGCAGCCCGACTGGACGGTCCAGTGGCCCGATCGAGCCCCTTGTCGATACACTCTTGAAGCCTGCGCCACTCTTGGTCGTCTTGGAGTCGGTTTGGAATCATCAATTGGTATTATACAGGACCATCGTCTTGCAGCTTCATCTTCTACGGTTTGGCTCTCGATATCATCTTTATCCTCTTCACGCCCTCTTGCGGGATCTAACTTTCTTTTAGTACAACTTCTAGCCCTGCTGACTGGAAGCTGTGGCCTTATTGTCCCCTAGTCCGGGGTCATGAGAATCCCTGCTCATACCCCTGCCCTCTAGCTCCACCGGCTTCTCAACTTCCTTGACTCTTACAGACGAACTTTCCTACTGTACTCGCAACCTGCTAGGCCCCATCCTATCCCAGGAGCGCTGCGACTCTGTTTTGCACCGGATAGCCCCCTCCTCTGCTATGTATCCGCTTTCTCTTGTACCAGTTCATAGATCGGTCTGTGTTGCGTGTTGGAATCCACTCGGTCCAGCCCCTCCCGTCTATCCAAACCTCTCCCCTGGTGACCGTCCCTGACTTGCGGAGCTTCCTTGCCTCCATGGATGATGCCTCTTGCCCATCGTACACGTCTTCTCTTATACCTCCAGGTTCCGGCTCCGCTACCCTTTCGCTTCTTCCGCAAATCTACCAGCTCATTAACTTTGTTCGTCCGTTTTGCCTCCAGTCATTCCTTAACACAAACACTTGCATGTCATCAAACCGTATAATATAGCAAGCCCACCCACCGCTATCCAAGTCCAGGTCTAGCTATCCTTTCCTTCATAAACAGGGCTTAAACCAACTACGCCACTTTCCTTTACAAAAAGACAAACAATCGATTCACTCTCTACGCGTCAGTCTCCGCTGTCATCAGTCCAAGGGATCCTGTTCGCTTCATAGTACATATTACTATACCCTAACCGCCTGACATCCCCCAAATCGACTGTGATCGTTCCTTACAACACATCCATTCCTTACAACGCATGTCGACTGCCCGGAAATTACTCCCACATTCGACTTGGCCATTGCTCTCTTAGTTGACCAGGTAAGCTCGAGATGGTCCCGCGGCACTCCCGAAGATCCAGATATGATGTGGACCTGGGCTTGCCAGTTTACCATGATCGTCCACCATCTCATCGAGGATTCATGCTGACACCACCCTGCCCTTGCCAGATAGATTCTGCATAATAGTTTAACGGCTCGCTCCTGTAAGGACTCTTGGGTTCCTGCTTTTACCACCACCCTACCTGTATGCTTCATACTTTCTTGTCCTTCCTTTGAGCCATATGCACGAAATACTTACACTTTATTCACGCAGCAACACCAAAGTTGACACTCAACTTTTCTTTTCTATCTGTGATAGTATTTATACAGCTGGCTTGCATACCTATCTGGGCCTACGCCTATAATCAACATGAACTCAAACGAATTTATCGAAAACGAATCCGTGCTGGGCTCGGACGAGATGTGGTCAACACCAGCCACTCAGTCTAAGCCTCGCCCTATGCCCATCTATCAGGGATTCTCTTTCTGCGGTGCCGAGAACTTCTCATCAGTGCCATCTTGGGACTCATCTTCAGTTTCATTCCAGCAAACCCCCAGTGAGACCATGTCACGCCCCGGATCTATGCATCAAGACTTCTACCCTCCTACCACTATGGATAACTGTAAGTAAAACCGAGCCTCACTATATCACTCACACTAATCTGAAGCAGCATCGTGGATGGATAAGCAAGTCGAAGATCAATTTGATCTTCACGGCATGGACTACGATATGACCATGGGAATGAGCTCCTTCACAAACGATGAAGCCATCCCTGTTCTTGACCTGAAGCAGGGAACACTTGCCGAGGAAGATCTGATGGCCATTGATGACGGTTCAAAACAGCGTCGAATGTCCGGCTCTTCCTTTTCGATGTCCACCTCTGGAGCCTTCTCCGACATGCCTCTCGATGATTTCTCGGCAGCGCTCTCTGAGGCGCCCTCCTTCAGCTCTGATTATCCACCGCCTTCTAACCGCACTTCTATGATGTCTTCCACCCAGCTTTCGCCCGTTGCCTCGCCGCGAATGACTCCTCAGTCGAGGACCGATCTTGTGAGGACTCAGAGTCGTGGCCGCGGTGCTTCTCCGTCTCCCCGACCCAGCAACGTTCGATCTGCTCCCTACAGCGTCGAGGGGCCAAGACTCAAGCGATGGTCTACTGGTACTTACAACACCTCTGCTAGCCGCAAGCCTGCCCAGTACGTTTACCATGCCTGCCCGGATGTCTACAACAGCCACCAGCACATGTACTCCGGCCACTCTTCTCCTGCCATCGGTACCACTCCTCTGCCTCTCAACTACGGCAACCTCCAGGCCATGCAGCAAGCACCTTTCGTTGTCCCCAGCACTCCCGTCTACCAGAGAAACAGCATGCTGCTTCCTACTCAGCTTCCATCTCAGATGGCCCAGCAGCAGCCCTGGCAAACCGACGTCAACCATTTCGCCCCGCCTCAGCCACTTCTGTCTCACGGCCTTTTCAGGATGCTTCAGAGCAACGGAGATGCCGCTTGCCTCAACGGACACTACACCGACCTTTCTGACCCTCCTGAGCTGTACGCCGCTCTCCGAGAAGAGCAGATTCCTCCACCTCCCGAGGACATGAACCCCGAGGATCCCGACATGATTCCCCGCGAGCAGGAGTTGCGATTTGAGGGCGACCTTTACACCCCTAGATGGGTTCGAGGTCACGGCAACAAGCGAGAGGGATGGTGTGGAATCTGCAAGCCTGGACGATGGCTCGTGCTGAAGAACTCTGCCTTCTGGTATGACAAGTCTTTCTCTCACGGCATTAGCGCTGCCACCGGAAGCTCGTTCCAGGAGCCCCAACAGAAGAGACGCATGGATGGAAACCCTGATGTTTGGGAGGGTCTTTGTGGTAGCTGCGAGCAGTGGATTGCCCTTGTTAGCAGCAAGAAGAAGGGAACCACCTGGTTCAGACACGCGTACAAGGTAAGTCGGACTAACCCACCAAGAGGGGCCTTGACTGACAATTTCTAGTGTCACACACATCTCAAGGTGAAAGACACACCTAAGCGTCGCCGCGAAAGCAGCAACGCCAGGGCGCTAGCCATGTCGACCATGGCAAAGCCCAAGATTGAAGTTCAACATCAACGACCCATGACGCCCCAGATGCCTGTCTCCTCGATGGAGCTTGCCACTACGCCTAGACCCTCTACTATGTCCCAGATCACGTCTCACCCTCAAGTCACCTCTGTTCTCGCTCCCCAGGAGCACTATACCATTGATCCGATGTCTGGAAACGTCCTTACGACTGAGCCATTTCCGAACATGATTTAACTCGATACGACTCTGCTTTTTACAGTTTAGACTTTTTCCTTTTGATTTCCGCCGTACCACGACAGCACATGTATTGTCGTGGATGGCACCACACTCGTTACGTTACGAAAAGATCTTTGAGATGATGTTTGATACCAGTTGAAGCCAGGGATAAGTTTGTTGATCCCTGTGCTTAAAGTTTTCTGTTTAATTTCTGTTCCTTGCCTTGCCTCTGAGGGCCTGCTTATGCTATTTAGGAGGAGGAAACGACCAGTTCTGGGAGGGATCACCACGTGGACGAGGCTATCCCATACTTGAATGTGGGAGGAATTTGGAAAAAGTACATGTCAGAAAGGGAACCAGGGAAAAAAGTGGAGGATTCACCATATCATTTTTTACTTCTTCTTTTACTTCTTATCTTCTTTTTCTTTTTCTTTCTTTTTCTACATCTGCTCACTTTGAGAGATACCCAGGAGTTTTTGCTTTTACTGCACTAGATAGAATGGTCGGTTTAGGATTAGGAGCCTTCCTTTGGGGAAGAGCCTGATGAATGAAACGAGCAAGATGGACGATGCTGCTGGCCAGTCGAAGTCGAAGGCATGGATTTACATAGATAGAAATAGCTACGCAACGGTCACCCAATATCACTGTTATTGATTTTGTCTGTATCTGCACCTTGGTTCATAACTATCATATGGGTGGGCGGAGACTTGTGCTCCGTACTTGACAGCGACAAACGGAAGTCTCCGTGAAACGCCTTATGAAAAGGGATCGTCGGATCCGTTTTGTTTCGAGGGCGAAAAGCACGATGTGACATGAATTAATTACAGCACAAGGACTGGCTTGTCAGCCCGTTGCAACTATGCAATGTTGCTTTGCAGAAGGAAAAGTGGTACCACGAGGGGCTGGCAGGATGTTCGGCGGTTCTTGATAGGGCATTACTCGTCTTGGAGGAAGAGAGAGTAGCAGTATAAGTGATGGCTATTAAGACCAGGGGTCTTTTGGCCAGGGGAGATCGGCAAGTGTTCTGCCACTCCCAGGGGAGTATTGCAACGCTGGGGAGAATGTTTGGTGTTTTCCGCTATATCGTTAATTGGACGAGATCTCAAATAACCAAGGCTGACAAGTCTGTGAGCGGGAAGCGGAGATCCTTTGTTGATCGTGCCAACGGTCTAGTGATTCTAGCCAAGGCAGCCAGATTCCGTTTCAGGAACTCATATGCGAGCCTTGCGAGGGGACTTTGCAGAAATTGGTATGTGCTAACTACCAAGTTCAAGCAACGTAGGCGAATTGGCCGGTTTTCCTTAACAGATTTCTGGTAATATCATACTGAAGTTAAGCGAGAAGGGGCACAGTACAATGCATTGGAGAAACGGAAGACATCGTCACATGTTGTTTCTGCTATTATTGACGTGACGTGACGTGACAGCATCAGGATCAGGATCAGGATCGGTCACGGCTTTGACTTGGCAGGTTCTGATACAGGTACCCGAGGCCGAGGAGAGCCAGGGTCATGAACCCGGTGTTTGTGCGTACGGATACTCGTAAATTCGTAATGGAAACATAATAACGGCGTTAGTTGACTGGTACAAGTCTCAGACGGAACAATTCGGTGTAGATTTTGTAACTTGGCCGAAGCAACACAACACAGGCGTGGGTCTCTCAATAAATTTACTCTTTCGCTTCTGAAACCAACTTTGAACCCTGAACTGTCTGTCAGTTAAACTTTTGTCAAGGCATCTCTCACTTTGCGGGGGGCAGACGAAGCGAGGCTGGGAATTGAACAACGCATCGTCAACGAGCAAGGCCATTCCCGGCAGTCAACGAGCATTTTATCCTTGTAACTAACAGAGTTTTTGTACATATGTATTGAGGCAAAGCGGGTGTTGACAGGAGACAGGCAGGACTGGACTCTCGATCGCGGGGGGGTGTGAAGGTGTGAATAGAGTAGAGACGAAACAAATGCTTAATCTCCCATATTCATGCGTTGGCGGAGGAGACTCCGGATGGGGCCGGTTCGGGGAGCGGCATCCGGATGGAGGAAACGTTTAAGCCGGCCGGGGGTGATGAATAAAGTTGATGGACAGTAGTGGCATAGTGTCGTACGGAGGTATAACGTTAGGGCAGGCAGTTAATTAGGTTGTGTTATACGGGGGTTAACTATGTTCTTCAGGGTGATGTGATGTGATGTGCAAAGACCACATAGTATAGTATTAGTATACACACAATATTTTATACCCACTGCAGGCATCGGTGCGCGTTTGTTCGGATAAGAGGACAGATTTGGCTCTCGGTAGATGTTCACGGCAGGCTCCGTCAAAGTCACGATAACCTCGCTTGTAAAAGAAACTATGATGAATTGAGAAACTGACAAATATATGTGTAAGAGGCCCACCATCTGTGAAATCTCGCGATACAAAGCAGAAGCACAGAAAGATGCTTGCAATTAAGCAACATATACTTAGTAGAACACGTGAGAAAGACAATGCCTATCAGAATGACTACCAGTATGAATAAAGTTGGAATGTCTGGTGGAATGGAGATGCAAGCACTTAAAACCCCGGTCGAGAAAGGTCTATTTCCAGAAGACACACACCATCTTGTCGATCCTGGGTGGCCAATCATGAGCCGCTCTGCTTCTTCACCTTACCATCTGGCTGGAATTGAGAGCGGGTTCACTGTGAGAAGCACGTGAAAGGCATATAAACCTCAGAGAAGTTGGATAAAAGACAAAAATGCCGATTGATGTTGTAGAATCAAGTTGCATACGTACCGCGACTGTGTCTGAGAAAGTGGTGAGTAACGTATGAAACTCTCAAAACCTCACAAGTTTCATTGTGATTACTGAGCCAATACTTCCGCGCCCCGTTATAGGAGTGTCGATACTAGTTTACTGGTATTGAGTTTGTCACCATTCACAGTCTTTACCGTTCGATCCGTCCCGTTTGAACCTTATTGACAAAGAAAGTTGCTAATATAATGGCTCTTGGCAGCTTGTTGGCTCTAAGAAGCAGCCACGAGAATTGTCAAGTGAATGTCTCACTCATCATCATTAGTTAGGTAGGCATGTGAAGTTGAGGGTAGACCAGGCAGACAGTGGTATGTCCATACTATCCCCGATGGATATTGAGCCACCTCGGGGTGTTCCTGTCCGACAAAATAGGAGAAACTGAGCAGACAAACATTGCATCATATGGCCATACTCTATAAATAAAGTAATTGGAGGAATAGCTTGAATGCCATGGACATCAGGCTTAAAAAAGAAAATATCAACAACCTATACGGTCGCCGGTTCCCCGACTAGTTAGGTAGTATGGGAGAGCCCCGACAACCAGACAATGATGACGAGTGCAAAGCCACCAGGCCCAGAATATACCAAAATGCTTCTCTTAATTACTGACAAGTCTCAATATGTGACGTGATACACAACCTGTTTCTCAAGCAACGTCTGGGTCTGATGCTCACGTCTCAAGACAGGCTTGCCAAGTTGATTACTGCCCTTTCAAGACATGCGGCTGAATCAGTTTTCTTTGGGTGACAGTTACAGTAGCAATAGCCGATGATGACAAAGTGGTGAGCTGATTGTGGTTTCGGGAACTTGTTGGTTGGCTGTCAGCAGTCGGTGAGAGATGCAGTTACAGGGTATTTGTATCCGTGGTTGGAGAAGTGCAGTCAGTTGCCTTTTACATACATGCAACCATCCATGGATGTTTGAGGGGGAAACCTGTCCTTATCAAAATAGTCATCATCATGATCCGTCAATACGGCGTTCCGCGGATTCATATAGTACTATCAAACCATGTCGGGATGTATCGCCTATTTCAGGTAGCTAGATATCTATGACGGGAGTCATAGCGTGCAACCATGATGAGATAGTTTCATTACAACTCCTTCAGCTGCTGAGCTCATCACAACTCAAGAGTAACCAGTCACAGTTATTTTAGAGCATAGCAACTCTCGGTGACAGAATCAACGGTTATCGCGTTGAATACCTAAATAGTTAGTGTTCTTGTTATCTTCTCAGCTCTCGAGCTGAGCTATTGGCTTCGGGCAGTGCCTCTTCTAGTCTAGGACTGTTCCAGCGGTTGGCTAGCAGAGGTCCGTAGCGCACTGAAGCCCCCTGAAGAGCGTTACCGGCGGTTGCCCAACAACGGCTAAGTTGAGGAGGAAGAGGGCGCTGATGCGCCACCAAGCTTGCGATTTCGAAGTTGTAGATTCATTTTAATAAATGTTCATAGCTTTTATTGATTTGCCCAGCCCTATCTAATTGTTATCTGTCTCGCAGTTGTTTGTATTTTCTCTCTTTCTGCACCACGAGATATACAGTACCTGCTGAGTTCCCGTCTGCAAACAGCTCAGTTCAACTGTCGAGTTCAGCTCAGGTGTAGTTTGTAAATAGGAAGGTCGGGCACGTACTGTATCCACTGCATCCGTCCCGTGCAGTCTTATCCTATCCAATCCATCCAATCCATTCCCATCGAGAATTTACCGACTCGAAGCGAGCAAACGAACGGACCGCTTCAACCTTCTTCTGCCTAAACTGAAGAGGGTATCCTCGACGTCGGCACCCGCGAGATCACGACATCATCACATACGAGAGTTGAGAAGGAGAAGACTCGAGACGGAACGACACAAGACGAGGCGAGACCAGACGAGACGAATCTGCAAACCGATGAAATAACTCTGTTTAATCGAAGTCAAGGTACGAGAAATCTGATAGTCTGTCTACTCTACTTCTCTGCTCTTAGTTCTGCATCTGTTCAGCTCTGGCCTCGGTATCCCCATCAACATGCAGCTCCCATCATCCCACTCAACAACATCCTCTATCTCCATTGACAACGAGACGAGACAAGACAAGACACAAGCCCAGTCTCAATCTCTGGAGTCAAACGTTCCATCCTTCTTTCTATTTATTCGTTTGCTCTGGCGCCATTTGGCGGGGGTTTCTACTTTTCTCCCTGCTTTAACTATCGTCTCCCTTTCTTTAAACTGGTCCTTCTTCCCTGCCCCTCCTCTTTTTTTATCGGGGCTTACCTATCCATCCCGTATTCCATCCCGACTTCATTCCTCCCTTTGCACCACATTTGCTCTTTTTATCATCAGTGGCTTACGATCATGCTTGTCCAAGCAAAACAGTCTTAGACCTTAATGCCTTTCTTCCGTCCTTTCATGATCGTTCACGACCTTGTATAATGCCCCACGAGCACCGACCGACCTGCGACATCTAAATAGACTTTCTCTCTCTATCTTTCTCTACCTGTCACAGCCTGCCCACGCCGAGCTCGACATTCTACCTGACACGATTCCGATCAACGAACTGCAATCTTTCTACCTTGTTTTTCTTGTTTCAAACTTTTCTCGAGTACGATTCTCCAGCTTTTTGCATAAACTTCAGCTCCTGCTAGTGCTCTACTACGGCAACGTGACCGACCGTGCACATCATCAACCTCGAACTCGAAGCATCCCTTCGGCCTACAACTGAGTTGGCCTTTATGATAAGCAATTAGATTTGCTATGAACGGGAATCAACTGGCTTCAAGGCAAGCTCAATTCACAGCATTGCCCAATTCTTTCCCTCATCATCAACCGATCCATCATCAACATGGCATCCGTATCAAATTCACTAACCAATCCGGGGTTGTACAGTTTTGCCAATTCGAACTACCGCCCTCCAACCTCCGCAGAAACACCTGTCTCCGACTCCTTTCCCAGTCCCGTTTTCGAAACCCCCAAACCCGGGCAAGGTTCAGTCACCGACTCCGGGGGCTGGACTCCGCATTTTGCTGAAGAATATTCCGTCTTCAACTCGACTCCTGGAAATCTCCGTGGATCTCAAAATTCTTTCGTTGACTTTCGTGCTGCCACACCTTCCAGCAAGCACAAGAGGCTGCTATCCAACGACACTTTTGCTACTGAAATTGCAACTCATGTGAATCACTTTTCGGACCAAAATCTACCACTGCCGCCGGTCGAGCCATCACGTCGCTTGGCCTCATCCCCAAATTCAGTAACCGTACCTCAAGAATATATAACCGATACGACACCCCTACCCAGTCCTGATCCGGCCAAACACCCTCAAACCTCCAAGAAGGCTAGGAAAGCCGGAGTTCAGGGTGTAGAGCCCTCGCAGACAGCGACACCCCCACCCACTGGACGTAGGGGAGCACGGAAGCTCGCCGACAAGCTCAATATGCAAAATGATCAGTATTTCGGCCAGCCCGACTTCACTGGCAACTCTCAACAACAACAGCAACATGATATTGCTGCCTTGATGGCTTCCTCTGGTGACATGTTTGCATATCCCATGACAGCACCTGCTGCCACGCCTAACACTTTCTGGGATCCTTCGATGGGTATGGACTTTGACTTTAGTGCATCGCCTTCCAATGTCTTTCAGACGACACCTGTTCAGCATGGTGGCCATCACCGCCACACAGGTTCCTTCGACTGGAATAGCGAGGTACCACTCTTTCAAGACCCTAATGCACCATTCGCTTCCGCAGGTTCAGACCCTATGCAAACCATGCAACGTGACCGTCCTCTTGCACCAAAGCCTATGGGTTCGGCAGGTGTTACTACAGCAAGTGCTGCCATGTCTGCTGCCCTTTCCGCTCCTCTAGATGACCCTTTTGGACTTGGACAGTCCATGAATGGAGTAAACCCTGGATTGCTGTTTGAACCTCCACACCATTCTGTTTTGGATAACCCTGCTCTCATCCCAGTGACACAGGCTGGCTCCGCTGAAGCCACCATTTTCCAATCGAGATCAAGAACACCTTTGGGTGAAAACATCCGCCAATCAACGAGCATGAAGGACCTGAGGGCTACAAAGGCACCCGATCGTGCACTTGCACCATCCCCTGTCAAGGCAAACCCTCGGCCCGGAATGGGTAGGAGTTTCAGCGAAAACCGTGGCAAGAGAGCCCAACCACAGAACCGACCTGTACTACCCAAACTTGCACCGGCACGGCCAGTCTCACAAGCCAGCAATGGCTCCAATAGCGACAGTGCGCCCCCAAATCGGCCTATAGCCAAACCAACCGGAAGGTTGTCTCCAATGAAGAGCCAACACCGCCTTTCGGGCTTGGCCTCCATCCCTGAAGGGCCAGCACTGCAACACCAATCCACTCGAACAGCTGTGAAATTCACCATCGACTCGAGGGGCAGAGCTCGTGCAGAGACAACGATCGTGCCTAATGAATGGGACTGGGAGCCCAGTGCCAACCATCCGGGACTCATTCGTGATAGGAGTCGAACACCACGAGACCTGGGTCCTTCGGAAGATGACGAATCATCTTCGGACGACGAGCCTATCATTATTCCTAGCAGGAACAACTCGTTCAATGCGTCCTTTGCTTTACCTGACCCACTGAGACCAGTTGGGTCCATCTTTCACTCTTCGCGACGTAGTATTAGTGACAGGAGCACGGGTAGCATACACGATACTATTGGAGGATCGCAGCACGACGCGGATAGCGAGAATGAGACGATGGTGTATGAGCGCAAGGACAAGATTGGGGATGCTGCTAGTGAGCTTCGTAAGGTCATGGAGGACCGAAGAAAGCGATCAAATCCGATGGGACAGGGTGGACAACACCGCTCATTCCAGGGTGGACACTTTGGCCCTTTTCGAGGTGACAGCAACTCGCCGTCGACCCTCACCGAGTCAAGCCTTATAACAGACAGACACGTCAGATGTCTCTGTAACCGAAAGGGGGCTGACGAGGGGGACGGCTCCATGATCCAGTGGTAAGTTTTGCCAGCCTATGGCCACCAGGGCAAATAGCCGTCGGAGATTTAATATGAATGGAGCTGACACTAATACAGCGAGTCCTGTGAAATGTGGCTCCACGGAAAGTGTATCAATCTCGACCTCAGGACTCAACCAAGAGTGTATGTCTGCTCGTTCTGTGCTAACACACCGAACATGCGAGGAGGCCGGATGCGAGATACGGGACGAGGAAACTTGATGGGAGGTGTACCCGTAGCGTCTCCATTGGCGAGCAAATCATTTAGGGCGTTCCGATAAGGCAACAGGTTGTATGAGCATTTCTTGAAGGAGTAGACTGGATGAAAGGAGTACTGGATAACGAATGCATTTGATCGAGTACATACATAAATATTGGCATTTCAGACAAAAATATGACATTCAGGGTTCAAGTAATCCGCAGTTGCTCAGAAGACGACCTAGTTAAGTGAGCACATGCCATCAAGGCCGTGTAGGGGCCAACACGGCAAACATATAGTCCATGCGAGATGGTCACAACAGGAATGGAATAGTCAAAAATCATGAGCTACGATCGAGTCCTCGAAACATGGAAAACTCCAGAGCTTCCGATTACTACCCAAAATGATCTTGACGTCTCCTCTCGTTGGCCAATGCCGTGAATGCCCACTTCCGTTAGCTCTGCCGTAAACCCCGAGCGGGACCACTCAATCAAAAGCCGGCCTACGGAGCTTATGGCCCCGATCTCGGAATGGCGGGGAAGAGTGTTAGTGAGGCAGCGGGCGGGGCAGCAACAGAGGTTCAGCAAACAAGGTGCAACAATCGACTCTTCTGTTTGTCTTCTTTGACCTCTCATTGTCTATTATTCAATAGGTTAACACCAATTCAAAATGGTCGAATACAACTTTGTCGTACTTTGCTGGTGATCACTGCAATCCCGAGCTTCGGAGTTGAAAGCCTGAACGCATGCGAACTACGAACAGATTGTTCTTGAAGGCATTCGGGCAAGGAAACATACCTATATTACAGCTTACAGAAAGAGCATATACCTAACTGATTGATCAATCAGGTTCTCGAGAGACTTGGATGGTTAGCAAGTTCAACCTCCAGAACCATCGCATGGGTGGTGTTAGTCCTGATCATACATTGCACATCTAGCTCTGACAGTCCTAGTATCTATTCCATTAATGTCGACGGTACCCTTCTCACCGACGAGACCCTCGCCGCCGCAAATAATGCTGATGCCGTCCTCCTCGGTGGTCCCGGATGGGGGACCGGCGCTGTCCGACCCGAGCAGGGCCTTCTGAAGCTTCGCAGAGGCATGGACACATACGGCAACCTGCAACTTTGTTTCTTTGTGTCAGACTCTCTGGTCGGCGCCTCTCCCTGTATGTCGCGACATAGAATTTAGACTTTGGTCTTGTTCTGAACACACTATTGACTTTGGCGAAAGGTCATGACGGAGATCTTAAGAAGGAGTTCCTGATCTCAAGGGTGATCACGAGTTGGTGGTCTGCGCGCCACAGACTTGGGTGGTAACACTACCAGAAAGTAGGTTGGTATTGCTGTAGTAGTTAAGGAGCTGAAGAAGATTCTCAAGGCTCAAGGGATGCTGTATCATTGGTGTGGTCTGCTATTGAGGATGACACCTTGGTGGTATTGGCTTCGAAGCTTCAATATCTGACGGGTTGAAAAGCGATCCGTTTGTGGTTGGCAAGCGTGATGAAAACCTCAGATTGTATTTGTCTCATGATACGGCATGTTCATGGCTTATGAATACAAGACAGCAAACTAATAGCAAAATTATGGTCATGAGACTTACACACATAGAGTGACACGATAAGGTATACCTCATATACGATGGAGGATGGTTACCCTAGAGAGGTACCGTTGAGAAACGTGGGATATGGCCAGTCTATGGACATAAAGTTGGGGACAGTGTGATATCTGTGGAAGACACGGATGTTCTTGATATGCTGGAAGCTCAACAGCGAGGAAGAAATGAGGTGCACATATGTGTAGCAGGTCCAATAGGGTAACATCCGATCCAACTTTCAACCCAAAGTTCTACGACTTATAAGCCAGTGAGTCAGACGTATGACAACGCCCAGGCTATAGGGCTTTGCTAAGCCTTGGAAATGCATGCATCACGAGTTTTCTGACGCTGTTCAGTGGGTGGTAAGGCATGCATGCATGTTGTAAGCAGAATACAGGCTATTCATCCATAGTCAATCGTGATCAGGCCTTGCCCAGGTTTAAGCTACCCATGTAGACCAACTATTTTCTTATGGCCATGTGGTTATGCAGCAAACATGTTTCCACGTGCAGCTAGTTCATATCCTTGCTATGTGTAAGTCTGCTGCACTTGGTGCGTTCACTTATTACCAACACTAACACGAGGTTTGCTTTCATTGGGGTCCAAAACGCAACCATTTCTCGGAACGGAAACTACCGAAAGAAGCAGAGAACTAAGAAGTCCTTGGCCTGACGAGGGACAAGCAATTCAGTGGGAGACAGAGTCAGCGAAGTTTTTCCCACAATGTTTGAAAAAGTTAGCAAACACTGGTAACATTTCCTAGACAACAGCTTAATTAAGGGCGGAGACATCAAAAGAGGGAGGCTAACAAGGGGCAGGAAAAAGTAAAAAAAAAGTCATGACGTTTGAGACTTGAGGGAAATAAGCTTGAAGCCTTATGCTAATACTATAACTCTAAAAGATATAATTCATCAAATCGCTTTGTTTCGTTTCGATGTGACTATGGGTCTGTCTGTGTCGCTGTGGAGGGATGGGATGGATATCAGAAAAAGTGACGAGGTTGACCATTGGTGGAGCCTGCATGACCTTGCATGAGAAGTCATGATACGACTGGGTCCTGTCTTAGGGCGGTAACTCTATTGTTTTTGAGCAATTAATTGCTAAAGGGATGCTCTCTCTATCCAATTCAGCGCCTCATAATGTCCCTCTTGTCTTTGCGTACTGCAAGTGATGAGACATGATCAGCTATCACAGCACAGCACAAATACAACACAACAACGCCTGAGCTGTTCTGTCCCGTCTGTGCTCTCGTCCTGCTGTAAGGTACACACAGCTCAGCTGTGCCTGATTTGCTAGTTGCATAGAGGGAGGGGAAAAGAAAGCATGGCATGTGAGACCAGCCAATGATGAGTCTATGGAGCACAACAACTTGAGCTCTCACTGCAGTAGCTCTATCTACTAGTTAATCGACAGAGTGGGCACACCCACACGTGCATGTTGGGGATACAAGCGGACACGAAAGTTGGGTAGAGGTCCAAGCAAGAGTTGGAAGATATCACAGTAAACTTGTTAGTAACGTGTTTGGCCATGCTCAGCTATCCTTGGCCTGAGAGCTCTTCCCCGCCCATCTTAGCCCGCCCACTCGGACAGAGCGGCATCAACTTTGTTCGATTTCGAGGAGCTGCCGTAGCGGTATTGATGAGGTTGTATTGGCAACTCGTGAGGTTACAAGATGTGGCTGATATAGCAGAACAGGCTACAACAGTGACCACACCACCTGGATAGGATACGAAGAGCGCCAATCTAGGTACAGCTCTTTAGTGAGTCCTTCTGCTACACTACACACTGATTGCCGTGCAACCTGCTATGATCTTGATTAGTTCGTTTTGTGTTGGGATTCCTTTCACTGAATTGTCCAAGCTTAAGTTGTAAACAGCTCTGATCGTTAAGATAGTCTTCTTATCTGATGTCATGAAGGCCTCATCCTCGTGGCAACCATTACCGGAGAGGAGATAAGTTCACCCTCCGGTCACTAGCGTCGTGTAACTCGAGTGTGCAAAGACACAGAGCATCAGTTCGATATTTTCTTACTGCAGATAACTGAGTTGAAGAGCGGTAGCTGGTTCGTCAGTGTTGGATCATGGCTGATTTGGCGTCATGCATGTACGGGTTAAGAGCTGCGAAATGCCGAGATCAAGTATGTCTCTGCCTGTAACTCTTTTCCCCTTACTTGAGTACCTACTGTTGGTGCTTTTTGTTGCTTGGAAGATTTTGAATCTAAGGCCTTGAGATATAGCGAGGTTGAATGATGAAATTACCACTTATACTGGCAACAGTCAGCGAGGTTGGTGGATTGGTAGTTGCCCGTATTGGACCACTGTTAGTGAGGTGGTGTTCGGTTCCTCAGGCTACCACAACCACAACCGTTACCTCTTGTTACTCAAAAAACTCAATCCCTCCAAGGGGAAGCATTCTCTCGTATTCAACGCCCTATTCCTCCACACCACTACAGCACGCCGAGACAACTATGGCGGCATCTAGCTCAGCATTGGTTGTTTCGTCTCATTATGGTGCGCGCTAATGACACGGGACCGATACGCTAGGGGCCATGTTATGGTGCGACATTGACCTCCATCTCCATCCCTTCCCTTGTTGACCTGGGTTAATCGATTCATCCAGGGAAGAAACCACTGATTCCATGGCCAACAGCTCTTCTTCCTCCCTGCCCTCATGCATCTGGCAGTGGGCACCAGGCCAGGTGAGAGAACAAAACAGGCTTTCACAAGCACAAGGCGTGGTGGCTGCAGCTCTTGAGTGCATTCTTTCATGCTGTGCTATCAAACTGGCTGCTCGTGCTTGTCCTTGGCTAATCCTCAGTTTTCTGTCAGACCTGACATGTCCATTGGTTCCGACCCGCAGTTCTTTCTCGTAATGGCCAGTAATCGACGAAAATGCTGTGCTTCGCTTGCTAAAGACGCCCGCATTCGATGTCCTCGCTGTCCGACCTCTGAACCACATGGCCGTCCGTAGAACCCGGCCATCGCGAAGACCAGTTTCAAAGCCCCCCGCCAGTTCTCTTTTCTCCAAGTTCGTGTATCGTGAACTTCTAGGTAGCCATTCAGTCAGTTTCCAGCCATGGACTTGTTTATCGAATCTATCTCCCGACCTCCGGGAGCTTCGATTAACACAACAGCCATGTGCCGGAGCAACCACATGTGGCTTATATCAACGCGGTTATGATGGCCGGTGTGCTTAAGGTTCTCTGGCCACTCCGCTCGACAATTCCAATATTGGAAAAGATGGCACAGGAAACCAAGCCATTGCTTTATCCCGACCGCCTCTTTTCTCGGCCCATTGATCCGGCTGCCAAGTCTGCCTGGGCTTTCACAATCGAACAATGCCATAGTTACAACGGGAATATTCACTAACAAATCCCCGGAGGCTCCAACCAAGATGCTCAGGGGACTCCACTCCCCCGAAACCAAGGCACTTCTTTGGCCTCACCATCACGAGCAAATCGTCGATTGGCGACATATACATACATGGGGTGGACGATCCTCACTAGCCATCTCAAGCAAGGCGTGTCTGCTGGTTAAGCGAAAACTCTCCTCATGAGGCTTGCTGACATTACATGCTGCCTCTGCTCACCCTACCTTAACTTTACAGTTATCTCTATGGTTACAATGCTAACCACAACCATCTTACTCATGCCCTTTTGCTATCACGACCAGCAGGTTTCTGCGTCTTTGTTGTGTCATGGCTGACATGGCGCCAAGTCTCCCGTCCACGTAGCGATGCTGGGTTCCTGGACCGCCCTAGCTCCAAGAGGCTCCAGAGTTTGTTGGCTGCTGCTGGGCACTAAACGTCCAAGAGAGAGATTCTTTGCGTACGATACCAAACTTCAACGGAGTGACCGCTTTTGCAGTTTGCATCGACGACAAGCCGCTCATACCGTGATTTGGTATAGTACAGCTTCGGTTACCGTATACTTTGCTAGGTGCATATTGGCAGAATGAGTTTGGCTCGACCTGCATCGTCGACGCTGGCTGATGTTGTCATCCAGCCCAAGTTGCATTGTTTCCGCCTCTTTTGTTTACACGAGTTTCTCTCCTCTGACCCAGCTTGTTCTCCCCGCCGCTATAGGTCACCGAGTGCTACGCAGTTCCGCTGAGATGCAGTCCCCATTCCCACCATTTGCTGTCTTTTACACAGAGATATCGCAGGTTCCCTCGTGTCCAGGTCTCATTCTTGCTGCTCATGCCGTCTCCCGTCTTACTAGGTTCCCCAGACTGAATGCAGGCTGATCCAGTGATCAATTGATTAAGTGAATGGCCAAACCAAGCGGGTCAATACGGCCTGGCCTTACACAACCTGACAACCTGGTAGCCTCGTCCACTGAGAAGGGAAGGATCTTTTGTTGAGCTTGGAGGGAGGCCGACACTTCGGCCCTGTTGTTGCGGATCTGCCTAGCTAGGGGGAGCTTTCGAAACCTTACGCAAAGGAGCTCCCAATTGTCTTGGCCATTAACCAACACAGTATCGCTGACCTCCGTGCATGATATTGACATCACGTCTTGGTTCACCGTCGACCCAGGCTCCCGCTGCAGGAAACCCATTGCCCTTCCTGGCCGATTGCTAGCCAGCCTGCTAGTCCTCTCGATTGCATCCCTCCTGCATCACGGTTGCTCCAGTGAGCTCCAGCCACATCCTCTGATCCCTCTGGCAGTGGTTGGACTCACGATGCCCGTATCACATCTTGCCAATATTCGCACCCCTCCCTCATGATGATTATCGTCCCTCGCAGGTAGAGTCAGACTAATGCAACCAAGGGTGGAGTTTGAGAAGTGAGGTCTCTTGGGTGACTTGACCTGGAAAGTTAGGAGGTTGTCAAGGCCAACTCGGCCAACCTCTCTCATCTAATGTAGGTTCTGGTTCGACAAGTTACAGATATAAGTCTGCAACCTTCTCAGGTTTTCCTTCCATCTCTTCCATCCATCTCAGCCTCTCTCACTTCTCGATCAGCCTTGATTGGATTTGTGTATACCCAAGTAACCAACTCGTTCAGGTTACTTCTACCTTCGCTCAATCGAATCACCATCGCTTGCTCATAGCTTGCATTCGCTTTCTAATACCTTCGTTGATATCACAAATCCTCTCAACCTTCTTCATCATGAAGTTCGGTGCTGCCCTTCTGGTCTTGGCCACTTCGGCCTTGGCTAACAACGTCCGACGGGGAGATGAGTACGAGAGCCCAGACTCTGAGAGCGGAAAGGACTACGAGACTGGCGAGAACGAGTACAGACAAGACGAAGGATACGGAAAGAAGGGCCACTACGAGCACGAGGTTAAAGAGGTCGCTGTGACCTACACCACTACAACCATCTGCCCTGTTACCTATACTCATTACAAGGAGGGAACGTGAGTTTTCCAACGCCTACCAAGAGACTGCAGCATTCTAACAATATACAGCACCTACTGCGAGACCAAGCTCACAACCTCAACACTCGTTGTTGCCGAGACCAAGACTGTCGATGTCACAGTCAAGGAGCCTGATGTCACCAAGCACTACACTGATGTTGACTACGTTACCAGAACAACAGTGTGCCCTGTGACCCAGACCAAGACTGTTGCTGGAGAGGTAATTACCGAGGTCTACACGACCACCAGCATCATCTACGATATTGTCAAGTCTACCGACTATGAGCACGTTAAGCAGCCCGATGTCACCAAGCATGAGACCGATGTCGTCTACAAGACACGAACTACTGTCTGCCCTGTGACAGTCACCAAGACCATCGCCGGTGAGGTTGTCACTCAGACATACACCACCACCAGCATCATCGAGGAGGTGGTCAAGTCCACTGACTACGAGCACGTCAAGCAACCCGATGTTACTAAGTATGCTACTGATGTCGAATACGTTCATAAGACCAAGGTCTACCCCGTCACTGTCACCAAGACCATTGCAGGTGAGGTCGTCTGCGAGACTTACACCACCACCAAGGTCATTGAGGAGAAGGTTGCTACTACCGAATATGAGCAAGTCAAGCAGCCTGATGTGACCAAGTACGAGACCGATGTTGTCTATGTCACCAAGACCAATGTCTACCCAGTCACCGTCACCAACACTATTGCTGGCGAGGTCATCACCAAGGTCTACACCTCTACCGAGTACGTTGTTGAGAAGGTCCACACCACCGTCTACGACCAGGTCAAGCAGCCCGATGTTACCAAGCACGAGACAGATGTTGTCTACCACACCAAGTACGAGGTTTACCCCGTCACCGTTACCAAGACCGTTGAGGGCGAGGTTATCACCAACGTTTACACTTCCACTTCCGTCATCGTCGAAAAGGTTGCCACCACTGTGCCCGCTGTCGAGACCATCGTCAAGACCATTGGCAAGGGCGAGGTCGTGACTCAGTACTCCAAGGTTTACCACACTGTCGGTGGCGGTACCGTTTACGAGACTGTCGCTCCTCAGCCCACCACTGTCCAGGCTCCCGAGACCGAGGTTGTCACCCAGCCTGAGGTCACCGTCCCTGCCACTCCCACGATTGCCCCTGAACCCGTTGCTACTGGCGCTGCCGCCGCCAACAAGGCTCCCGTCTTTGCCTTCATGGCTGGTATCCTCGGTGCCGTCGCTCTCATCTAAAAAGCATGAATCATTCACTTCAAAGGCCAATAGCGCCGCCGGATTGGTTCTTGTTTTATTCTTTTTTACCCCTTTACTTCTCGTAAAAATTGGTTGTCCCTGGGAGCAGGGCACAGACTATTTGATTCATCGCGAGCCGTTGGAATCGCATACATACGCTCCTTTGCAGGACATGGCGAGGTAGAATTAGGAGGATGCTTATATCTGGGGTATTTAATGTCGTGGAAGAGGGTGGTTTGTTATTCCTTATCTTCACTTCTAATGTATATATTAATCTCTTGGCTTATATGATGGGGCACGGGATAGTCTAAGATAGGATAGGATGTGTAGTTAATTGAAGACGTGTTGTTGGACTGACTATGCCTTCTCTAATGCTTCCTTGTGATATCTGACTGTGGCTACCCATGGCGATCACTACTGAATACGACAATGGCTTAAAGTGTACGTTTAGACTTAAGGACGATTAGGTTTACCCGAAAACTTTAGTTTGACAACTCGTACTACCTATAAATCGAAAGGCTGGTAAGGCGTTGAGGCTTGATGCCTTTATGCTCTATTAATGGACCTTTCGAAGCTGCTCCGAACGCAGGTGAGAACAAATCAACCTCCGACCTTGATCTTTCTTGTCAAGATCCAATGAAGATCTTCTAGAAATACCCCCTTTGCCTATACTAGGGCCATCGCCCAACCTCCCTCATTTCACCAAATCTCTGTCTGCCTGCACCTGTCCATATCTGAGGTCCAAATAACCTCGCCCCAGAGAGCAAGAGAAGCTCTAAAGACCTTAAAGCAAGTTACTAGGAAGAATTAGTCGCGACCTGACTTTATGCAATACCGAACTTACCTGAGTCTTTTTTTTTTTTCTTTTTTTTTTTTTTTTTCGTTTATAGTGCCGTCCAAACGTTTTGCTTCCTCTAGCCTGGATTATATAAACCCAAAAGTCTTTTGTGTATACCCTGGGTGATGAAGGAATCTCTAGTGTAGGTAGAAGTGGGCAGCTGGTGGCTTCAAGAAGATAGTCGGCGTTGGAGATCTTCGAGGTCCTCCAGTGCCATCTCGACATCATAGTCATCGGCAGTGTTCACATCCGCTGGTACCGTGAAAGTGCTTATGACAAGGGGGATGGACAGAGGTTCATCGGGGTTGTAGACGATGCCAAAATACTCTTTCCCCAAGATGCAATCCTTGATGTAGTGTCGTCGGAAATCTTGCGTGATGAAAACCCTCTCGATGTGGCATGTGTCGTTGATGCAGGTCAGGCTTGTGGGGAGGACTATATATCTGTTAGCTTGTTTTACCTGTGCAGGGGAGGGGTTTGTTTGACTGACTGTCTCGAACCAGTACAGCGTTCTGGTGATCTCGACATGTCTCTGTCTGATGCAGCTGGACATGATAGTTGGAGACATTCCAGGAAGAGAACGTAGTCTCCCAAGAGACATTTGCCAAGTTGGCCCCTGAACCAGGCTCAAAGCTCAGATTCAGCATCTTAGAGTCCACCAACTCCCGGGCATAGTCCTCAAGCCTCTCCATCGCAGTGGCTTTGTGCCGGCCAAAGGATTCTTTGTCAATAGCGACCTGCTTGAGAACGAGATGAAACACGGCGCTTGTAACTGACATCATCAAATTCGCCAGTAACTCATCACCTCGCAGAACGTCATGAATCAGTCCCAGATTTTCCTGATCGAGCCACTTGTTGGGTACTCTGACGACATTATCATCAACTAAAACAGTCCAATGAGGAAGACCGCGTGCGTCGAAAAACATGACGCGGAGATTTTCTGTATGCTTGCATGCAGACAGACAGGACCGAAGAGCATTGTCGACGAAGGCGGCAAATACTGTGTCTGGGATAGAAGCAGGCTTTGCGTTGAGCACTCGAGGGATGTACTGGTATAGCTTTCTATTGACTGTTTTGTAGGGTGTCAAGATGGAATAGTACGTGTCTCGCAGTTCTAATGCCTGTCGACCAAAGTTGGAGAGATTCTTCAAGTATTCGGAGTCCTGTTCAAAGATTGTTAGCCAGCATATACCAAGTCGAAAGTCTTCGCAGTCCATGACATACCGGTCTTGAGCCGGTGGGATAGTACCACTTTGAGCGATCAAGAAATAGATAATCACCGAGAAGAGAAATGGTGTCCTTCTTGATGAACTGCGCCGCCAGCTCAACGTCTCCCCAGCCCCAATCGTCGAGTATGCTGCTGAGGTGTCCCACGAGATTCGGTCTCTGCTTCAAAGCCAGATCCTAGATGGACATGATAGCTTGACACTCTTCCTCTAGCGAACTCATGTGCTTCATCATCTCATCTGGAGTTCCGTAGAGGATGTTGTAACCGAATCTGAGCGGTCTCTCGGACAAGCTAGCATAGCCTCTGCGGGTCGTGTCACTCAGGAGAAAGCTCTTGAAGTAGATTTTGCCGCGAGACTTGGGATCGAGGATCAGGTCACCCATCTCAGTCTTGACGATATCGTCGTTCTTGATTCCCTGTAGAAACAAAGCGCATTCGCACCAGATGTTGAACTCTCTGGGGGTGACCGAGGAACGGTATATGTACTTGCCACGCCCGCTTCTCCCCACCTCATTGTCAGGACCGATATTGAAGATGGAGTCAGTCTCCGGATGCGGCTGAAAGGGGACATACAGACTGCCCTGTGGGACTGTCGATCGTCGAAACTGGTTAATCTTTTCTTGGTTCATGATTGTCACGAAGGCCATGAGCTGGCCCTCTTTGCCATAGTTGAACCTGTATCTGTGACCTCCCGTTCTGCAGGTAACAGCATGATTCGTACCGGCTCCCAAGAAGTTGAGAACGGCCCTTCCTAAGCCGAGTTCTGAGCGGTGGGTGAATCGGAAATCTTGGGGTTCCTTAGGCCGCTCGTCGTCAGGGACTACCATCGAGGGCTGCAGAGGGGTCACGTCTCGTACAGCGACTGTAACGGTGCCGCCCTTGCCATCTCTTTTGTTCATAAAGTGAACATAACCAAGAGGCTTTCCAGATCCATCTTGCGCAGTGAAAGCTATCTCTGCGGGGATCTTTGCATCGTAGTGGTTTGCACGCTTTTTCATGACGACGTCAAAGTCGGTCAGCTGCGTGCCAGCAGACTCCATGATTTTGTCTTTCCTATAAGACGCCATGTCAGCCTTAGTGATATGATCAGGGCAAGATATAACTGTGACTTACCACCAACGAATTAGCTCGCAGAATGACTCTTGAGCCGTCAAGCGGGGGGTCAGAGGTGTGAGCCCAGTAGCTATAACACATCTCGCTGCAAGTTTGTCAAGCGTAGGCATTTCACTCGCCTTCAACTTTCTCTTTTCTTTTTTTCTTCTTCTGCCTGGAGCAGCATCTATCTTCACTTCATCCTGCGCGAGTGTATCGTCGAGTGTTGGGTCACTCTCGGAACTGTTGTTCTGGCCCGACATCTTGAGAGTATGGTCGATGAACTAGGATGCCAGGCATACAAAAGAAGGACAGGAAATGGAATACAAAAAGGGGAGGAAATTATGGCATATTTGAGCAGTCCCAAAGACTGCTCACTTTGGCCGGCCACGGATGTTGATGTAGGTAAGGTAGGAATAGTACGAGGGGACGGGAACCCGCTTGAGGGAGCGGGAAAGGAAACACAGACTCCCACTGAGAAGGCCTGGGCCACCCGCCCTAACTACCTACCTACCTTAGCACGCAATTGTACTTTTATGTAATACCCTCCCCAAAGAACAGAATAGAAGCATAAACAGAACCCCAAAACCCGTAATTACTCCACTGCCACCGAGTATCAAGCCATTATCACACTACTCCGAGTACAGCTTCTCGAACTCCTTGGCCACTGAAGAAATCATCTTGACCTCCTTTTTCCAAATGCCTTGATAAAACATTCTGCCAAAAGTATCCTTGACATTCCTAGAGCACTAGCGCATGCGTTCATGCAAGAATATGGCCCTGCAACCGGCCTTGCCATGCTCATCTGCAATGTTATTGAAGAATCTGACGACCTCTTCTTTGCTGACATGCCACTGCTTGCCTGAAGTCACTGGCCACGGCACTTGGTATACTACAGGCTATGGTGAAGCTATCGTCACTCATGCTATAGAAACAAGAGCGTGGTCTGTTACTTACAAGCCCTTCTTCCAGCCCAGATTTGTCTATCGCCTTCCACTTGGAGTTGTAGCGCTCCCAAGCCTCCAGGGGATGGATCTCAACATCGTCTCCGCCATCGCTTTCTGATTCTGAGCTAGACTCGGAGTCAGACTCGGGCTCAGGCTTCTGGGGAATAGGCTTCTCCTGCTGGTTCACCATAAGAGTCAAGCACGATAACGGGAACAAGGCAGTCGCATACCTTGACTCGGGCCGCCTCCGATTTCTTCGCTGCCTCCGCCGCATCTCGAAACTTCTGCGAAGCATCCTCCAGCTCCTTATCGAAATCAGTGGCCTTGTGTTGATAGAGCAGAAGGAGTTTCACAGCCTCTTCCAGGCGCGGGTGGTCCGCTCGCTAATCAAGGGGCACACTATTTAACCTCGCCATGAGGTGTTCATGCTCCCTTACCTTTGCACTCCCAATAACTCTGTTACACTGCCGACTTTGGGACTTTGCGAACCCAATACACTTGGGTCCTTCTCTGTAACTGTGTGGAAACACAATTTGTGAGTCCAAGTTCTGACCTGAGGATAAGGGCATGATGGCGTTGAAGGAAGGACAAGGGCTATAATGAATGATAGACTGGTAAGATGACTGATGAAGATGATGATTACAAGTTTATTCGTGACTAGGTATTGCTTAGCATCAAGGTTATGTCGAGTGACCAGAGACTCAGGGGCATGCCCTTTACTTTATACCAGGGACTCAATACACCAAAGTAAGGATATTCTTTGAGATTCTGGTATTATTCATCCATGATCCTCCAAGCAGCATACTGCCGGCTTCCATGACAAGGCCCAGACATGTCGTTTAATGAACAAAGACCCTGCAGCCTCATGTGTGCTATAGAGTCTGCAGCTAACATGTCCACAAGGGATATCTGAGGGAGCTTATCTTTCAAGAAAAGCAAAGTCTACGGGAACTTGGTTTGTATTCACTAGAAATACTGTTGCTAATTAAAATCAACCGATAGAACGACTCAACGAAGCGGGTGTCATTACGATCAGACGGTGCTCCCCCGGACGGCAAGCTGCAGGCACTTTACCAGATTCCCGATTGTCACATTCATGCATGTTAGGGCTACTGTGACCTCCACAAAGCAAACACTTCACTGTATCCAACCGACTTGCCCACAGTCATGAATGAACAAGTGGCATTAGAATGATGGTAGCCTGCAATGTCAGCCTGTCCAACATGCCAGTGTCTGCCGCGTATATATACAGCTTGCCCCACACAAACTACAAAGACGATAGGGTCATTTGTCAGGTTTTTCAACCTGAGAAACGGTACTGAAGCTAATACTTTGCTACATTCATTGAGAATATGCTCATCTTGGATAAAATGGCTCGCATGCCGGCGGTGAGAATCGGTCACTCTTTGAGAAAGTGAAGAGTTACGCGGGAACTTACAGGCTATGTAACAGCCAGTGGAATCAAGATGTTACTTGTATTCAATTTTCGCAAGCAAACTATGATAGTTTATCTTTGGTGGGCAACTGGCCTCTGGTTATTACCGTAGGCATGGTGTAGTAAGATCCATCATGCACCCACGCTTAGCATCAAACTTAGGGTTACTGAACGAAAAAAAGCCCTGAGTATTCTTTCCTTAGCTCTCGATCAGTTCTTTGCCACCCTTTTTGTCATGATTGCTGAGTGGCAGTTTATCAAGTCTAATGACTTGAGGTTACATCACACCACTTGCTTCCTGCATCCTTTTGAGCAGTTATCATATACTTTGAATGATCAAAATAGAAGTCCTATGAGTCTCACCGCTTGATGAGTATCCCGAAGTATAACTTTGAGTAATAGTATCTTGGTAGACTGTGTCACCAAATGATGGCTGGCCACATTTCAGGCAGTTACCTTTGACTTGTTGGCTAGGCTAAGCCAGGGATATTGGAGAAGTGAAATAACCAGGCAAGATACACCAAGTCCCTAACCGTAGCCCTAAGAAGAGGAATCAAGCTCCTCACAGAGAAGACGGCCATTAATGAGTGGACAGTTGTTAAGTCCAAGCTTGATGTCGTTGCAAGAGGCTCATGTCACTCACTGATAAGAAAGATACCCCACCTGTCCACCTCCACCTTTCCATACCCCACTTGCCGCCCTTAGCAGGGATCCGGAGTAGTAATTAGTCCGCCATACACTTTACTCATGAAGCTTAGATTCCCTTAGGCAAAGCGTCGCAAAGCATTCAGAGTATTTTATCTTTAACCCGGCAAGGCTCGTCCAATCCATACCCACGACACCTCTACCATGGCGCCTGTCGATCGCGTAGATCACAATGCCCTTGAGCGTAGGTATCATGATATTCCAAATTGTCAACCTGCGTTAACCCCATCATAGAACAGCTCAAGGACATCATCCAAGATCTCTACCAAATAATGGTACAAGTCTCAACCTACGACTCCGTCGGCCGATCCAGCAGGGAAGTTCTCATCAACGAAATGTAACATACCTTGCTACTTCTACCTTCGAAGTCCTAACTAAAGACTCACAGAAAAACTCTCTCCGACTCCCTTCGCACTGTTCACTCCTCCGCCTCTCCCCCAAACAATTTACCTTCAGTACCTCCAGAACTTGTCGAGTATGTCGAGCACGGTCGTAACCCGGACATCTACACCCGAGAATTCGTCGAGCTCGTGCGCCGAGGTAATCAGCTCATGCGCGGAAAACTCAACGCCTTTGGAACCTTTCGCGACATCTTGGCGGAGAACATCACCTCGGCCATGCCTGAGTTGCGTGACGATGTGGCCCAGGTCGTCGAGGCCACTGGGGGCGTGCCGCCTGGGAGGAGGAATGGTGAGCAGCCGCAACAGAATGGCAATGCTACCAACCATGCCTCGTCGTCTGCTGCTTGAGGGGTTGGCGGGATTGGATGACTATGATGATTCACCAGGTTGCTCAGGCTACGAGCATGTTTATTTCAAGCGGTTGCGATTAAGCGCCGCAGATTTTATGATACCCTAACTAAGCGCGCGTAATGCTGCGCAACTTAATGCATTACTTCAGGTGCCAGCAGCGTTAAATGCCGTGACTCAATATTTGTCGGACGACAGCTTGTATGCGGAGGAGTTCATAACAACATTGACAAGCAAGCTCACACAGTGACAAGGATCATTAGCATTGAAATCTTCATAAATATGTGGTATGAGCAGAACTTTTGGGGAAAACCATCTATTATGCCAAGATGTGACATTATATGCGTGAAACACCCCAGGAACCGATCTAAAGGGTCCGCGTCCATCCCAGGCCTTCAAACCCTAACAACAAGCAACTCGCTGACCTCTAGCATTGCTCTGCATTCATTGATGTCTATCCCTAAAATAAACGCCCCAATGGTATGTTGTGTGGCATAGGATGAGTGAAAAGTGCCCATTATATGTGCAAGCCGTTCACAACGATGACGGCTTTTTCCTGCCAAAGAGTGGAATGTGCTTCATGCATATATATGCTGAACCAACCAGCGTCAAAATGAGTATCACCACTTGCCAAGGGAGCAAGACAGCTGCCGCCATGAAGAACTTGCTGTATCGTCGTACAGCGTCTACCAGCTGGCTATGGGCATCTTGACGGCGTTGTTCAAGATCATCTCGTAGCTTGCTGTTCCGGGGGGACTGTGGGTGGAAGTGCTCATCGCTGGTGGTTGCATAGTCGTCGTTTTCCTCTTCTTCGCCATCCTCATCATCGTCTTCTTCGTCATAGAAGTCCGCATCCTCATCCTCACTATCCCATAGGTCGTCGTCGTCATCATCCGCGCCGGCTGGTCATGAAAAGTTGAAACCGCCGGGGAATCCTCCACGCTGCCTGGGGTCAGCACCACCAAAGTTGAAGTGGGCGCCGCCGCCACCACCGCCGGGGAAGCCTCCAGCAGATCGGAAACCGCCGCCGCCGCCGAAGCCGCCCTGCTGGCCCATCATGCTGAATAGGATCTCCGGGTCGATGCCACCCATGCCTCCTCCCATGCCACCACCACCGAACATATCGTTGGGGTCCATAAGATCATCGCCATTGTCGTAAGCAGCACGCTTCCTAAAGGTGATATTAGGAACTTATCTAGTAGGGAGTTTTAAAGGTTACTTACTGAGGGTCGCTCAAGCACTCGTAAGCCTCCTGCAAGTCCTTGAACTTCTCCTCGGCATGAGGGTCACCAGGGTTCTTGTCAGGGTGGAGCTTAACGGCCATCTTGCGATAGGCCTTCTTGATCTCGTCACCTGTAGCGGTCTTCTCAACACCAACGATCTTATAGTAGTCCTTGCGTTGGGCCTTCTTGAGCTCAAGCTCCGCTTTGCGGATCTCACGCATGATGGTACGGTCCTCTGGATCGAGCTCCTGGATGGCCTTCCACTCCTTAACGGCGTCCTCCCATCTCTCGGCACCACCCAAAGCATTGGCCTTGGTCTTGCGGGCCTTTGTGTAACCAGGGTCAAGGTTAATGGCCCGCTCACAGTCAGCGATGGCATCGTCGTACTGCTTGAGCTTGATCTTGCATTGTGCCCGGTTCTGCAACAGCTTCGAGTTCATGCTCTTATTGGAAGGGTCAATTTCCAGAGCATTGGTATATTTCTCGATGGCTTGTTGTAGACGACCTGCCTTGAAGTCGGTGTTGCCCTCTTCCTTCATGCGGTCAAGTCTTTGGACAATTCTGAGCCACTTGACGGCATCACGGAAATCAGGATCACAGTTAATAGCCATACGGAAGAACTGGATAGCCTTATCGTTCTCGCCCTGACCATAGAGAACACGTCCTCGGAGAACAAGAGCCTCAGGGTCCTGGCTGTTGTTTCGGAGGAGGTTCATAGCAATGTTTTGTGCCTCTCCCAGTGAGTTTTCCCGTCCCATTAATAGATAAGCCTCTCCACGCATGAGCTGCCACTTGCGGGGCTTGGTGACACCAGGACCCAGGCCGCGCTCAGCCAGATCAAGAGCATGAAGCACCATGGACATGCCAGATCCAGATCCGCGTGCAAGAATATCACGGGCTGACTGAATATGATGCAACATCTCCTTCGCAGGGGCCATGTCCTTAGCAGATGGTGGGGGTTCAATGCGGTTGAAGGTTGTCATGGCTTCCTCTGGTCGGCCCATAGCAGTATAGATGCGGGCCAAGCGCAGAAGAATCTTGGCATTCTGAGGATCATAATCGGAAGCCCTCGAGCAGTCTTCAAGCGCATGCTCATATTGGCCATTAGACATGTAAGCAGCAGCTCGGTTGCCTAGATAAGTAGAGGAGAAGGGGAAGAGGTCGACAGCTGTGATTAGGTGTCAGCATTTGGAGATGCATTCAGCCAGGCTGAGAAATCCTGGAAGTAAGAAGAGCCTGACGGCAGGTGGCGATGCGTACCTTTGCTATACTGCTCGATAGCCTTGTAGTAGTTCTTCTCCTTGAAGAACCGGTTACCAGCAGCCTTGTAGGCTTCGGCATCTTCCTCGGGCGTAATTGTTGGGCTTCCAGGGTTGGATTTGTGAGGAGGTGGTGGAGGGGCGCCGTCGTCATGACTGGAGCCGTTGGGAATAGGAACGGAAAAGTTGGTCTGGGCTTTCGGGTTGGGAGGAGTAGTTGAACGAGCGCCATTAACAGGGTCGCTGTCGACATCCATGGAGTTACCGTTCATTGCAGCAGCGAGAGCGGATAATCGCTTTCGTTCTTCGGGAGGGAGGTTGAGCGGATGGGTATCGGGCTCGTATTTGTGCCGACGAGAGGAAGAATGGGAGTGAGAGTGGCCCGGGTCTGTAGATTGCCTCGACAGTCTAGAAGAGCGCGAGGAAGATTTTGTGGACTCGGCGGCGTAAGAAGCGGGCCGAGATAGTCTCTTTGCAGACTTTGAAGGCGACTTTGCTCTCGCAGGAGAAGAAGGCTCCGAGTATGCGGGAGGTTGTTCGGCCGGGTCGTAGTTCTCACGGTCGCGCTCCTCGAAAGTGGCGGATTTCCTAGTAGAGGAAAGAGGAGGAGGAGGAGTGGAGGAGGACGTTGGCTTCTTGCCGCTACCAAAGAAGTTCTTCATTTGAGCCAAACAAAGTTTGGTTCAGACAGATAGAAAACTAATACTTTTAGGTAGACGGGATGGAAGAATCCCCAAGAATCCCCGTAACAAGCTTATGCCGGATACTTTACTGGACGGAGTCGATGCCCTAAACGGGCGTTAAGGAAAAAAACCGAGTTTTTTTTTTTCGGGGCCGGTCGACTTCCAGTTGCTGGCTGGACACTAAGAACTGGACTTTATTACTGGTGGCTCCGGGAACGGTTGTGCGGCTCTGAGCCTAAAAGGGGTCGAGTCAAGTTAAAGTGTGGTGGGAAATGCCGAATGCCTTACTAGAGGGACGCAGGAGGATCGGAGCAGTCAGTGATGAGAGATGACTGCAAGAGTCAAGGCACAGATAGATAGGAATACAGATACAAGGAAGAAGTAAGAGAGTCACAAAACTCAAGCAGATGACAAAAGGTGACCCAGAGGAAAGAGGAAGAAGAAGAAAAAAACAATCCGGGGGCAGGGAAGAGAAAAGTGATGAGATGATGAAGGAAAAGAACCCTTGTTGAACCAATACGCAGAGCACAGCCTGAACCAGCATTCAGCTGCTAACTTAGGTAGTAGTCAATTAGTTTGAGTCCTTCAGTCAATATGAGATGAGCGAACCGGGCTATGACAGTGACGAGTGACAAGCGACAATGGCCATGTCAATCCCATGGAGCCCAGCCCAGCCCAGCAGATTTATCAGCCGCTCTCTCTCAGCAGACAGAGGCCAAAAGCCCGAACTAGGATGGACAGGACTATGTGTCAAAATCGACACAAACTGCCTGATTTCCTAGTGCAGTAACCCGTTTTCCAAATCTCAGCCTGTCGGATCACTCCAAACGTGCAAAAAAAGGCTGGGTTCTGCAGGTAGGTAGGTGTCTAGACGTACAATATGTACATACCTAGCTGTCGGCTCACCACGGGAGCCTGAGCGTTTAAGTTAGGTTGACCACTGAGACATAGCCTGGTCTGGCCTGGATAAGTCTAATGAGAATAAAATTGTGTATCGTACTGTACTGCCGGAATCACGTCAATGTCAGTGTAGGACTGTCATTTTCATTCCATCGGTTCTCGGAGACTTTGGCAACACAGGATATGTTTGCCTGCTGTGCGAGTATCTTGTACTTCGTTCCCCAGTGACAATGACAGTTGCAGTGACAGATTTCAATTCATTCACATCCATTCAGTATGCCTGGTCGCCACGCGCTTTCAACCCCCACCGCGAAAGTGACCTTGTCTGTCTGGAATTATCACGGGCCACAGGTCAGAACCAATTAAGCAAGGACCATGTGTAATGTCATTCAATTGACAGAAAATATGATAGGGGTTCTGAATCTAAATCTGCATGTTAGTTAGTAGTGAGTTGTCCTCATTGATGGTTGAGCCAACCAGGCTAGTCGGTACAAGAGGTTGGGAATAATAGTCCATCAATCTCAAACTACCGCCTATGACAGCATCAAAACTTGTCTTTACAGCGATGCCCAAATGACAGGCTCCGCAATCACCGATCAATGACAGAATGTCACAACCGAAGACCAAGACCAAGGCACAGAGCAAATAAACAAAGAGATAGACAAAATAATCCGTCAATTAATCTGCAGCTGTCAACGTCTCACCCCGCGTAAACTCAACTAATCGTTTTAGTGTCCGTGGCCAGGCCCCGGCCCGCAAATGACTAACCTAATATCGAGGACTTGCGCTTATCCAAACGTCATCTATTCTAGAAGGTTCAGTGGGGCCGAGGACCCTTGACAACGTTTCTCCAGCCATCCTCGATTCCTACAGGTCGCTGCTAGGCGCTCTCACAAGGCTTTCCCTGGTCCTCGCCAAACTGCTCAACGCCAGTCACTTTTCCGCAGTCTCATCAGTCTCCATCTCATTCAAGAGGAGCCCGAGGAGGTGGCGGGTCGATTGCCTGCTCTCTTGCATCCTTGAGGGGCTTGTTTCGCTTGGCTGCAAATCATTGCAGTCCACGGTTATGGATCCGGGGCTGCATTTTTCTATACGCAGATACAGCACAGCAAGCTATCGTCCAACACATTTCTTTTACACGGGATGGATGGCTGGATGCCTCCAGATGTCTTACTGACCCATCATTAACACAACTCTTCCACGTGCAACCAAATCATCCTCTCGGGATGTTGTACAACTTCGGAAAACGCCTAACATTACACAACGATAGCAATACCAATGTTTGCTGCCGTTGACATGACACAAAGTCAAAGTCTCAAGATGGACAGTGTTGACTCGGCAGGAAATGTCCGCGTAGCCGAGGACATTGACATAAATACTAAACAAAGCCGTGTCACTCAAGGGGTGGCACAAACTCATTGGGTATCTAAGGACACTCCGTTTTAGCTCTCGCTTTGGCTCTTGATATATAAAATTCACAATATTTTCGAGATCCTCATCGTCTTGCTTGACCTGATTCATGATGTAACCTTCGCAGGTAGAAAGGCCATATATGTCCTGAGGCTCTTTTCATTCTTTACATTCTTCGTGCTCATACGGCCTTTAACTATTTGAATGGGATTGAGCAAGTCGTTTAAGATTCCCAGTCTTGAACCCCTTCTGTCTGGAGAGGGTTGTAGCCAGGCTGCCCGTGAAGCTGTGAAAGTAAGCCGAGTCCTCATTGACTGCTTTTAAGGATGGAGTCAAAAGCCAATGCTATACTCTTGGAATGATAAGTCTCAGTACAGAGTTATTAATCGTGTTCTCATTCGATGTCCTGTGTTGTTACCAGGTGCTATCCCAACCATAAACCATACCCATCCAGCCAAGCACCCTTTTCCGTTACAAAAGCCGCCATAAAGTTACATAAAGTAAACCCGAAATAGCTACACTGACTCCTGCCAACCTCTGTGTCCCACAGACCTTATGGTACCCTTGGGTATCCTCAGAGCTACGCTAGAGGAAATGCGAGTTGATATCGACGGCATCAACACCTAACTGCCTCGAACTGATCGAGTTGCTTCTGAGCGAGCTTGTCATTATAGAGGAGAAATTCTTTACACAAAAACTTGATCATCCTCATTATCATGAGACTGGTTATCCGAACCGTTATTGGAGCCCATGATAGAGCCAACAAATTCCTGGTACTTGAACACCTCGCCTCTTTTGGCACCAAGATGAGCGTTCATGTTGCGGTTGAAAGCTCGTCGTCCAGTGAACCCATTCATGATCTTATCAACCTCACTGGCAGTTAAGGCCTTCTCACCGGGCTCGGGTGCTGTGTCAAGAAGTGCTTTTCGCAGCTCGACCAAGTCGACCTGGCCGCTGTCGTCGTCATCAAAGGCAGAGAAGGCAGACAGCAGCTCGGCGCTTGGTGAAAGTGCTGCAAGTGCGTCGGCAAGCGAGTTGAGGAAAACTGCGAGAGTGATTGTCTGGGGTGCTGATGGAGGAAAGAACTTGGATACATCGGCTGGGTTTGAAGGCAGGCCTGTTGAGATTATTAGCTAGTGTTATCTCATTCATCATTTTTGTTGTTCATACCCAGCTGGTTGAGCATATCAGTGACATCCTCGCGGTTTACGACACCATCGCAATCTCGGTCCATGATCTGGAAAGCATCTCGCAATGTTCGGACCTGGGTTGCTTGCAGTTGCGATAGGGCATTGCCATTGCCAAGCGACTTTGACACTGGAGTCCTTGGGGCCACGGCCACGGGAGACATACGGGAAGGCGAAGAATTCATCTCGTCTCTAACAGGAGTCTTGGCCTTTGGTGTCCAACTGGGTTGTGTGCTTGTGGGAGTTGTTGGTCTAGCAAAGCGCGAAGTCGAGCCGAAAGGTCCTGCCTTTGTCGGTGATCCGGTGGGTGTAGTGTGTCTTAGGGGAGAGGGCGAAGCAGGAGATTCGGCGCGACGAAATGGAGAGCTTCGAGTAGGTGAAGAGCCATAGCCCAGAGGAGAAGGCTTGTATGTTACCGGCACAGACTGAAAACAACGGCGTTAGCTGGGACGGGCGTCACTTGTCAGGGATTCTCCGTCATGGAAGAAGTACCATTGTGCTCAACGTGGGTCCGGCGAGCGGAGATGGGCAATAAACAGGTTTATGAGAAGACGAGGAAGAGAAAGGCGACAATTTGAGGTTGATTAGTGAAAAAAGTAAGATAGAAACGTTATCGTGAAAATGATCAATTGGCCGTGGGAGGGATATAGATAACCGTTGTCGTCATTGGGCAAGAATTGAGGTTGTAATGCGCCTTAACGAGGTGTGATCCAAAGTAAACAATGAAAGTGGTTCCCAGGGAGATGCATGATAGACGCCACGAATTGAGTGCCACGGAGAGTTGAGCCACATGTGAAAGCCAAGATTGGAGAGTCATGGCACTCGCATGGCGCTAACGAGCATGGGGGGTCGGGTGTGCTCCAACCACAAGCTGAGAGCTGCAATTCAGGGGGACGCAAGGGAACGAGACGACCCTTTTTCTTAGTGGGGAGCATTTTGAGTGGACGAGGGTTGTGTTCTGCTGACACTTTTTCAGCTTGAAGATTTTCTACTGAATGGTTAAGGTCCAATAAGTTGATAGAGAGGATGTTGCGATCAGGGGAAATTCCAATTAGAGGGATCAGCCGGAAACATATTTGGGCGTCACTTAAACTTGACCAACCGTTTTCAGTTTCAGGGGTTAGCAGCTATTAAATGGGAATGAGGAGGGAGAAAGGCTGGACCCGACATAGTGGATAGTATGGGTAGGTAGGGAGGGAAGTTGATAGGTGATTGAACCCTTTGTCCAGTGTCTTCTGAGATCAAAACACCATTCTACACAGATATACAGCAAATTGATCTATCATCGGATAATTGATAATTGATTGACTTGCTGGGTACTTCCATCTTCATCTGTCTCCACCTACAAGGAAGTCAAGCCTCGTTGCGCAAGTTGACACCCACTTGTACTTACTTTGTGGCGGGAACATGTCTCGGTTACGACACTCTCTTTAAAGCTGTTTCTAGTTCTGTTACATATTCAATAACAAAGTGGTACTGGCTGGTGCTGTACATACTACCACAGCTGCTTGCTTTCGATCGAGGAGAATTGTTTAATTCTGTCAATTCCTCCAGCTACTGTAACGTCCAAAGTGGAACAGAGCATACATACACAGCAGAGCGTCGATCCCACTGCCTTGCATTACATTGCATGCATTCACCGCATCCTTTCACTCAAACCCTCCCTCTCGGACCCCCGAGCTCGAAAACGAACCGCAACGCAACGCAGCGCAGCGCAACATCACCCGATCCGGAACCTACGAGGGTTCTAAATCGTGAGGGACTCGTGTTTCGTGTCTCGGAACCCCGGCCTCGATCCGCCTTCGGCACTGTCTTGTCTTAACCTGTCTTGCATTGCTTTGTCTTGTCTTGTCTCGTCTCCTCCATCATTATGGCTTCTTCGTTCCAGTCAACGTTGCCATTCTTAACCAAAACAACCAGTAACAGCGGCGCAAACAACCACCACGGTCACGGTCATAAACACAGCCTCAGCAATTTCTCCAATGCTTCAGTCTCCAACCGAAGAACCTCCCTGGCTTCGTTTCACTCTTCGCGCCCCGAATCGCAAATGTCACAGGCCTCGCCGCCTCCCTCGAGGTCACCTCTTCCTCCGGCAGAGATCGATCGCAATTCCGATCCCAATTCGCAGTCAAAGACGCCTTCAACGGGTCTATCCTCGCAGCATTCATCACTTTCCGCTCCTCGAAGGATCAACCCTCATGCACGACCATCGAGAAAGCTTCGCTCCCAATACCCACGAAGCTCCACGGAAAACCATGTCGAATACATCCTTGTCGCATCTTTCGATATCGATCGAGGTCCTGTCATGGAGCATCAATACCCGGTTGCGATCACAGGGGACGAAAATATGCTGGCAGAGCTCATGTTGCCCGATCAAGCCCACGCCCGCAACCAGGACTGGACAATCTTCTTTCTTCACAAGGATACAAGTCAGGAAGAGGAGGACGAGGAGCGCAAAGTTAAAGAAAATCGAAAGCAAAGGCGAAAGAGGAGGCGTGATAGAGCAGCTGGTATAATAGACGAGGAGGATGAAGAAAACGAAGAGGATCTACCAGAGGACGAATGGGAGGACGATGAGGAAGACGACACCGAATCTACTGATAGCGAACCTGAGGGCGGAGAGGGCCCTCCCCTAATTTATGTGCTTAATCTGGTCAATACCAAACATGACAAGTCGGTCAAGAGAGGGGCCATTGTCAAGGCCATGGCCATCTGCACGCGGCATCCCTTCTTGCATATCTACAAGGCAAGTAGCCTTGATCCACGCACTATTCTTGTGCTCGCACACTTGCTAACCGTTTCAATAGCCACTGTTACTATTGGCTCTGGAAGAATACTTCAAAGCACCTGTTCCAGAGACATTGGCCATGCTATACGATTCGGTAAACGCCATGGATTTGTCTCTCATGCCTAAACTCAGTCTTCTCGAGCGCCACTTATTACAAGCAAGTGACAACAGGGATCTCTTTGTGGAGAAATTCGAGCAGATGATTCAAATGCGGATAGCCGAAGACCAGCGCGAGGAGGCAGCAGACCAGTCATTGGATGCGACAAGGAGTCCGACAAAACTGACTGGTATCTCAAGAGCTGGTACAAAGGCTCATGTCGAGGGCGGCCAGTCGATTTACTCTGTTCCTCGCGACACGCATGAGTTTGAGAGCAAGGTCATGTACAAGGGCATACCGATCCCTATCAAAGTGCCTGTTGCTGTCATGCCAGAAACCGTCGGTGACTTTTCACTCATCAAACTCATTCAAAACTTTTCAGATTCTCACCAGAAATCGCCCCAACCATTTTCGCTGCACCCTCACCTCACAACGAACGGAGTCAATACGCACCCCATCATTGTGCTGGCAAATGCACTCTTGACACAAAAGAGAATCATATTTCTAGGGTACAACATGCCCTCAGGCGAGGTCGCAGAAGCTGTCTTAGCCGCGTGTGCGTTGGCATCGGGTGGCATACTTCGTGGGTTTACACGACATGCTTTTCCTTACACCGACTTGACCAAGATCGACGACCTGCTCAACGTACCCGGTTTTATCGCTGGTGTAACGAATCCCACCTTCGAGCTTCACCCTGAGTGGTGGGACGTCTTGTGTGATTTACCAAGTGGAAGGGTCAAGATCAGTACAAAGATCGACCCTGCCCCTGTGACAGAGGGCCTGCTGTACTTCCAGCAACAAAATGCAGCTTTTGCGGCCATTGCAAGCGGTACCACGAACACAAGCCAGGACTATACGGGCGATAATGCCTTCATGGCTGATGTCCTAAGGAGCATTGCTGCGAGACATGGCGAACGTGTGATCCGAGCAAAGTGGCGCGATTGGGTCGGCAAGTTTACTCAAATCGCCGCCAAATTCGAGGAAAGCGTTTATGGAGCCAGTGCCTTGTACATTGGGGGCGAAGATCAGGACTTGATGCCACCAGGGGCCAACGGGCATGGTTATGTCTGGGCCGATGATACAGCTAAGCATAAGGAGCTTGCTGGTAATGTGACAAGAATCGAAGGATGGCGCAATACTCGAAGTTATTACAGCTTCATCCAAGTAAGACACCGCACTAAGAAAATGGACGACCAAAGCTGACATTCGCAGGATCTGGCACAGATATATACCATCAGGCCCCTGAAGGGTCTTGACTTGGCCCATCTTCACGACCGTTTGCGAATGCAACGCTTGACGCCTGCGCAGAGCAGAGATATTTATCTCACCATCTCCAAACACGTCCACACTTACGATGAGATTTGCCTACTGCTTAGTGTGGCCCCTGAGTCACACGCTGGATTGTTCTATCTTGCCCTTGGTCTATTCCACAAGGACCGCGAAGTCCGTCTGAGAACAGCAGATCTCTTGGAGCGTATATCCGATCATGAAGCCGGGCAGCATTGGTGGAGGAGTCTCAGTCGCTTCGAGAAGCTAGCTTATATGCGGCTACGTCGAGAGGTGGATGCTGAGATGCAAGCAAAGCTTGAAAAGGAAGGTATAAGCGCTGAAATGGAGAGGATAGTAAGCTGAACGTTTGAATTGGAGTTTCCATGTGGGCGGGCTTGTAGGAGTTTATTTATGGGTTGGAGTAACTTTGACGGGTCCTCCAGGAGGTGTCATGTCTGGGTTCGCATCATATACCTTATACTTTCAGCACTCATATAGGCGGCGTTTTTCAAAGACATTGGACGAATACAATTGCACGTTACATACGACAATCAATGTAATTCGGAAGAGTCATATTATTTAACTTGCTTTTGGGTTCCTTGATCGGTGGATTTACGACCTCGTTTATGCTATCGTTCAGACCATAGCATCATTGAGAACATTTGCCGCTCGAGCATTCCATGTACACAACTTGGAGACACATACTGATTCGTTTACCCAGAATGGCGCCGTAAATGCATCCAACCGACTTTTGTCAAAGAACTGTTGGTTTCACCCTCTTACAGCGCACTGCGTGGTAGTCACAAGAGTCCGAGAGCCTTGGCGGCGTGCTTGACGTGGTCTTCGCCGAAGGTAGAGATGAAGAAGTAAGAGTGGTCATAGCCCTGAAGACGGATTAGCATTGTCGTTTGATGGGATTGAGAAATACCTACATCCTGGTAGCGGAGAGTCAAGCCCTCAATACCGGCATCCTTGACAGCCTTCTCGAGGTTCTCGGGGAGAAGCTGGCCCTGCTTGTAGAAGTTGTCACCAGTGCCCTGGTCTATTAGCATGGTGTATTCAACAAGTGGAGAGAGAGGCTCAGAACTTACAACATCAATGAGAGCAGGGAAGTTTCCCTTCCAGCTCTTGATGAGCTCAGTGGCATCGTGCTTCTTCCACTCCTCCTTATCCTCACCCAAGTAACCCTTGAAGGCCTTGTCGCCCCATGGGCACTGAGAAGGGTTGGAGATAGGAGCCCAGGCGCTGACACTCTTGTACTTGCCGGGGTTCTTGAGGAACAGAGTCAATGCACCATGTCCACCCATAGAGTGGCCAGAGATAGAAACTCGCGAGGAGTCAACCTCCTTAAACTCCTTGAAGATGAGGTCGGGAAGCTCGTTGGTGATATACGACTCCATCTTGTAGTGCTTGCTGTAAGGGTCCTTCTTGGCATCGATGTAGAAGCCAGCTCCGCTGCCAAAGTCATATGAGTCGTGCTCACCGGGCAAGTCGAGCTCGCGGGGAGAAGTGTCTGGGTAGAGAAGAGCAAGACCGAGCTTGGAGGCGTGAGCCTGAAGGAAACCCTTCTCTGTGACGTTGTCGGGCGTGCATGTGAGGCCGGAGAGGTAGATGAGCAGAGGAGCTGGCTTAGAAGATGATGCTGAGCCTGGGAGGTAGAGAGTTGCGTTCATGGGTGTGCCGGTGACGGCGGACTTGTGGGAGAGCTTGAGGAAGCGTCCGCCGAAGCTGTTGATAGTAGCATTCGTAGTGAAAGCCATGATGTCACTGTATCTGAGGGTTGCTTTGGGTTAGACAGAAGCAATTGGGGGGGTATAAAGTTGAACACGGTTTCAAGAATAAAGAGAAGATAAAGTGAAAGAGGAGAAGTCTCAGCAGTTTATGGTTATGTTGCTGTGAAATAGCTGAGCTCTATCACAATGAGGGGAAGCCTCCAGTCAATGGCGAGGTCTGGGGTAACCTTAACCCCACCATCGGTACCCGGATGCCTCCATCAACATGACGAATGCCGAATTATCTCCCCGGCTCCGGAATACGGAACCTCCTCCGTGTCACGGGTCGGAGACAAGATAAGAACAGTATATACACTGGGGGTAACAGAAGAGTAGAGTCCCAAGTGACAAATATGTTTAGATAGTATGAGGATATATTCTAATCATATGTCATGAACTTGGTATACTCTGTGACTAGATTATTTTCTCAGCATACATTACTACTACGGTTGAATGTGACGTCGAGATAGTATGAGCGATTGATTGTTTCATGTCTTATCTCAAACTGATAATCGTCAATCATTAGAGCTGTATCTATCTCAGCTTGTATGCTCTGACTAACTGCCAAAGAACAAAAAGACCATCGCTAGTATCGCTAACTCCAAATACTCCATAGCCCGGTGAGTTGCCCATGGCCCCGTCACCGAGTTTACCATCCCAATGTAATACCAAAAAAGAGTACTCAATCGCTGTAAGGCAGTCGATGGTAGAAGGCATAAAAGATGCCACCAAAAACAACCATGTTCGTGAATTTATAGAACCACCCAGGTACCCATGCTGGCTCTCCCTGTAACATCCTTACAATCTTCTCCTAACCGAACAACTTCTCACTCCTTGTGGTCTTTTTCAGCGAACAGTCAAAGCTGTTGAAGAGTTTGGGCCACCCGACCCGGCTGAAATTGAACTTGTATTCGTAATTGAAATCGATCGCGCCTATTGTGCAACCCGTAGGGCTCATACAAGTATCGTTGCAGCCGGTTGTACGGGGGTAACAGTTGAAGTGCTCGCCATCAGGTGCGAATGTTGTGACGTTGCGAAGGAAAGGTTCAGAAAGTTGATGGCACTTGTTAAGTGTGTATACCTCGTGGGTGCATGTGCCTGTGGAGTTGGCGCCAGTGCATATCAAAAGCTGTGGCGATGAGATGTCAATACCACAGAAAAGAGATTAACCTGTACAGTAGGGAAGAGAGTCAACTTACACCCCCGACTGCCCGTTCATTCAGTATAGGTACAGCAGAGATGCTGACGGCAGAAATGATAGTTGCAATAAGAGTAAAGAACTTCATTGTAGCGGTTGGGACTTGTCTCGGCTGATAATGATAGTGCGAACGAAAGTGTTAGATTGGCGAGTGTTGATGTCTGAGATGGAAGAGTATGAATCAGAGAGATTCTTAGCAGAGGCTGGATTTTAGTAAAATATATACTCAAGGCAGTTACGAATATCGGTTGGTCTTTTGAATTGTTTGCTGTTTCTGTATACCAACCTCCTGGCCTCAAAACACCACAAGTGCGACCAACCTCTTATAAGAAATGGAGTAAGATAATAAGCTTCCAATAGCACAACAGCTTCACCACATTCGTCTAATTCCTCCTGCATAAGAGAGCACGACTCGTACGATCAACACTAGACGTAACCTTTCATCATCGTCCCAAGTTCAATTCGGATCAGTCAAGGGAGTGCGTATCCGCCGACGTCATGAAGGTCCCCGCCAAGAGGGAGATCATCATGTCACCAAACGTCTAAATACCGTAAGGACCTTACCTGGATAAGATAACACAGCAAACAAACAAACAGAATTAAAGCCGACTTGGCCAAGGTTGCATGAAAACTTTACTTGCATGATCTGCAAAGCTACGGCTGTCACGGCTTTTCCCTTCCCACCAACACCCGTTTCCGGACCTGTGTGGCACAACGTTGGAGGCTGGAAAGAATATTCTGGACTTGTGGTTGGTTGGTTGGACGATTCATCTAACCTGCGAGGACCCTTTCCAATATGCAAGAAGCCACAGACGCTGCAGGAGTCATGTCTTTGTATTTGAGGCTGATAAATTCTGTCAAGGCCGGATTGCGTGGTATGAGAAGATGCCCCCTTGCTTGGATTGACTGTTTATCAGACTTTGTGACGTATGAAACGGCCACTGCGCTTTTGAGGTTGCGCCCAAACACCAAAAGATGCCGTCATGTCTCGCGCCGGTGTTTCAGTGAAACACAATCTGGCCCGACGTATTCGGCCCATCAGATCCAAAACAAGCCGTCTATCTGCCTTTTCCCACTTGACATCATTCTCCCGTGAAAATCTACCGGACACTTCCGTATTGGCAACGATGTGACGTTGGAGCATCCGTCAACAGTGTTGCTGTTTGGGATTTCTTTGTCCGTCTTCATCAAAGACAGCGTCAAGAGACTACAATCAACACACTCGTGCACCAAGACACAGAAGCAAAGTAGATTTCCTTCTTGTTTTTTTGTCTAGTTCCTGTGTAAATCAATCTCAATCTCAAACGCCGCGCTTATACATGATTAATTAACCTCCTGATACACTATACAACATGTCAAGCCAGAAGGGAGCACAAAACGTTCCAGCTCGATTGTATCTAAGGAGGATCGCATGGGTATATACGCCTCGGGAGCAATCGGTTGTTTCGCGACGTGCTAGTCCTTTGGTCGCTTACTGCAGCAGTTCCTCGCAGGTCCAATCCTCGTAGCTGTGCAACACGCGTAAGTAGGGCATCTTCGAGCTGCCTCAACAAGCATCACTTACTAGCCATCGGGCATGTATCGCCGCACGATCAAGGGGATCTTCTTTTCCCGCATCTCCTTGATTGCAATTTGAAGCGGATCAGTCTCGCCCTCGAGATCAACTAGCACAGGCGCATTCATGCTGCATCCAGTTAGTTTCCTGAAGTTGCTACGGTTCAGCGAGGTGATGCGGACCTGATCTGCAGAGCGCGTGTACCGAGGATGCGTGCCCTCTCGTACTTGGTCATGTAGGGTGTGGTAGTTCGCTCGTTCTCGGGAATCTTCTTGTCTTTGAGTAGCTTGTCGCCGCCCTTCAGCGCGTTGGCAGCTGCAGAGGGATCTCCCGAGACTACGACATTATCCTGGTCTTGTCCATTTTGTTGCTGGTCACCGTCCTCCTCCTCGAGAACCTCGGGGTCGTAGTACTCGGTGATCTCCTCCTCCTCGTACATGGGCTCGTCGCTGCCTACGAGTTAGATTCGCGTGCGCCTGCAAAGATCGCGAAGCAACTTACCCGCCAGCGCCGCCAACATCGTCATCGCCGAAATCAGACATGGTCAGTGTCGTTTAATATGAACTTGATGAAGAATGAATGTGAGGGTGTCCTTAGTCCAGAGTTGTTTTCGCAATGGATGGTTTTAGAATGGTCCAGGCCAACCTCGTAAAAAAGTTCTAGAGAAGAATAAAGTAAAACCTGGTTAGGCCGATGTTTTTCCGGCGCACCTTCCACACCTTCAGACAAAGAATATCGGCGCGAAGCTTTCGGGTGGATCGCTCTTGACTCTCATCCCTGCAATCCCCACACAAAAATATAGTCACCGTCTTAAATTGAAATCAATTCTGCCACTTCCAAGCTTGCTTCGACATTTACAACACTCAAGGGTCCTCGGCATGACAGCATTATGAGTAAACGAGAAGCTGCAGAGGCAGCCTTTGATGTTCCTCCGGCCAAGAGACTCTATCGTGGAGGCCCAGATGACTTATGTACGGTTTCTTACCCTTCTTGAGCTCTGAAGATGCATCTGCTGATACTGCAAACTCAGATATTGATGATGCAGAGGACGACTTAACTAGCGCTCATACTCCATATTCCACCCAGGACCCTGATTCACCACAGACAGTGAACACGGCTGCTACGACTCCCCGGGCTAAATTTCCTTCTGATCTCAAAACCCTTGCTTGTACATGGCCTGGTTGCCCCAAGACCTTCAATCGACCTGCCCGATTGCGAGATCACCTCAATTCTCACACCAATTCCCGACCATTCAAGTGCCCTTATGATGGTTGCGATAAGGACTATATAGAGGACAAGCACTTGAAGCAGCATATCAAGGCTGTCCATACCCTTGAGCGAAAACATGTCTGTCAAAAGGAAGGCTGCGGCAAGAGCTTTGTGACGGGTACTCGACTTAAACGACACCAGGCCGTTCATGAAGGCGAAGAGAGATTCCGTTGCCAAGATTGTGGGCAGAGTTTTAGAAAGAAGGAGACGTTAAGCAAGCACGTTCGAAAAGATCACCAGGGCCTGCCTGCACTCCAATGCCCAGAGCAAGGGTGCCGTCATGCTTTCGAGTCCAAGGCGGCCTTGAAGCGACACCGCGATAAGGATCATGGCGAAGCAAAGTTCTGGTGCGGCGAGTGTGGTTTGAAGAGAATGCCCGATGGTACAGAACAGCGGGCCGGATTCACCACTGAAGTGCTGCTTCAGGCCCATATCCGCCAAGAACATCAAAACTGCATTTTCTGCGAATTCAAATCTGCTTCACGATGGGAGCTAGAGAAACATGTCGAAATGCACCATTCCGGCCAGTCCGTTGAGGATCGAAAGAATATCGCCTGCCCATATGACGAATGCACCAAGAAGTTCACCAAGAAATCCAATCTCAACGCTCATATTCGTACAGCGCATGAAGGATTCCGCTTCGTTTGCGGTCAGGTTGACCTCACTAGTTCTGGCCTGCAGGGTTGGACAAACGATCAAGGCTGTGGTGATAAGTTCAGCACCAAGAGTCGACTAGAAGATCATATCCGATATAAGCACCTCGGCCACGAACGCCCTAAGCTCTCGAAGCCTGAGCCGTCTCAAGACATCAATCTTATTGATGAGCTCTCCGGTGCTGCGAACCAGGCAGAAAGAACGATTTCTTGTCCCCACTGCCATGAAGCCTTCATTCGCTACCACGACCGGGATGCACATGTTGAGCTATATCACCCACCGGCTACCGACCCATCTCTTATCTTAACAGGAGACCAGCTTGACCCTGCCCAGTTCTTCTTCGATGGAAGTTTTCCCAACACAACAAATTGGCCTGGCATTATGCCGGAGGATGACATCTTTGCCGCTACAATGGACTATGGCCCTCCGCGAGATGACTGGCCGGAGGACGAAACCAATATACTTCTGCTGGCGAGAGATCCAGCAGTACAGGATCCTCTTATCGACCCCGCTCTTGGTACTCTCTGAGGCAAAGAAAAGAATTGTTGAGTTGGAATGTTATGGTTTTTAAAAGGTGAAAAATAAAATAGATACCCGGCCGCAAGGCTTGATGGTGGTCAACACATGAGCGGCTGGCTATGACACCGACACGATGTATGAAGAATGAATTGCAACGTCACAAAAGAGATGAGGAAAGTTATGATGAAAGAAATAAAGTTGTTTGGCCGAGTTTACCCAGTTCTCACGTATAGTGAAATTGTTTCCTTTCTATCGGTCTACCGAATGCCGAAACCCAGAATGATTTTATGCCCCTCCCAATGAAACCCAATTGCACCCTACCAACACCACGCAAGAAAATGAGCCAAGTAATGACAGGAACGAATGTCAAAGCGGCAGCACGTCCAGCATAGAAGGGTACTGGCTAAGTATTTATATATCTTGTATGAGGCCGAAGATCTAGTGAGAGCCAACCAAGGCGTTACTGAATCCCAGTAAAGCCATGCCAAGGAAGCCAAAGAAGATGCAGAGGTTACGGCTATGGTTGAGGCTCAGACTCTCCACAAACAACTGCAATGCGACACTAACCATGATGCCGGAAGTGATAGCGAAGAGACACCCGTAAGCAACTGCGTTGGGTTGCATATTGGTCTTATCGGCGAGCTTGAACCATAGTGCAGCAATGCCCGCACCAATGGGTTGAGACAGACCACCGAGGAAGGCCGACCACGCCATGGCGCGCCAGCGAGAACCCAGAGCCATGTATAGCGGCAGACACATGGCGAAGCCTTCAGTGATGTTATGGACAAACAGAGCCATGAAAACGTTGAAACCTAGAGATGGGTTTACGTGGTTGGTAGCGTAGGTGATGAATCCTTCAGGAAACTTGTGCAGGGCGATAGCAATAGAGGTCTGAAGGCCAATGGACAAGAATGCATTTGTTGGAACGTGATGATGATGTTGAGCTTCGACATCTTCGTCTTCTCCTGCAGAGGAGCATGAGCTATCGTGTTCAGAGAGTTCCTCCGGGACTATCGGATCCAATGGCTCTCGTGACTTGGCTCTGCTGGTTCGATATGTTGGTCTCGCAAAGGGCTCAACAGAGTCCTCACATCCATTCTCATGCTCATGCTCATGATCGTGGTGAGCATGAGAATATTCGGGAGCGCGGTTCAGGAATGATCCAGTGGTCGTGCGCAGAATCTGGGTCTGTCTTCCAGGTCTGCTTGGTAGACTGGCTCGGCTACTTAGATGTTTGAAGCACTCTTGTCCACAAGGGTCTGTGAATCCATAGCAGGAGTTCGACTCGTCACAGTTGCACTTTGTATCTTGTACAAAGGACATGACTCGCTTGTGAACTTCTCGCATGGACTTCCTCCTCTCAGGGAAGCCATCCGTAAGTCCAGTGGTGGTGCGGCTTCGTGTTGGACTAGCAGGGCGTCGGAATCCATCACGAGCAGACGCTTGTCTCTTGAGAGTCTGCGTAGGACTATCCAAAGTGGATTCTAGCAGAGGTGTGGACTCGGTCGCGGCATTTTGTCCGTTGCCGTTGTTGGTTAACTTGGAAAGCGGCTTGTTGACAGGTGCTTGTTCAGGCGGCGGATGGGAAGATTGGCGACGACGGGCGCGAGACTGTCTCCTCTCGTGGTGACATGAGGTGTCTTTGGTTGCATTCTCATCGTGTGTATGATCGCATTCGACGACGTGGGTAGGCATGAACTGGTGAAGCAATCGCGAAACTCCTTGAATGCCGATGAAACCACCAGCAAAACAGGACATCATAACCAGGCCAGCAGCTTGAGTAGACCATTTGGCCTGCTGGAAATATTCTTTTGACTCCGGTAGCATACTATACAATGCGGAAAATAGCTGTTCTTTGTTAGCAGAAGAGATAGATGCTGCCAGAGGGGCCTTACCATGACACCAAAACTCAAGCTGAGAGAGCAAGCTAAGAAGACATTGCTATCCTGAATGCGAAAGTTTCTCTTGCCAGGAAACAATCGAACGATAACGTCAACGCATACTATGGAGGCGCCAACAACGCAAGCTGAAAAAGGTTGTCAGAACTGTACCACGAAGCGCATTGGGGTCTTGGAGATGAGGAGCAACTCACCAATGCCGCTGACAACACACATGATCCAGCCGCGAGTATCATTGTCGAGGCTGCTCTGGCCCACGGATGTGGCCATGCTGCTTAGTTAAGTGTATCTATCGTATCGTCTGCGTATTAACTGATATTGCGCCTAGGAACAAGCTCTGGTGGCAAGGCTAAGTGTGAGTTCCGAGAGGGATCAAGACTTGACGTCGAGGTTGTGTGATGGGCGCAAAGAGGCAAGAGCAAAGAAGCTGTACTGTAGATCTTTTTGGTTCTAGGTCTGACGTAGCGAACGAGCAGGGGAATATCGATGCGGTTTTGTTTAGCGCAGTGGGCGGGGACCTTGTTAGTCTACCTAGGCTCGACTCAAATATCTAATCAATGACAACGAGAGTCTCCAGTGACAAAGAAGAGGACAAAGGGGTTGATAAAAATGTTTTTGCATGCGACGAGGAGAAGATAGATAAGTTTGAGGCTGAATGTGAGTTTCAAGGGCCTTGCAGAGGCGTCAATGACAAAAAGGATGGGGCTTTGTTAATGCGCATCACCTTCAGCCTGGGTCTGACGGCAATGGATGGATCATGATAGAACAAGGAAACCACGTCTAGGCCCTAACATGAGGAATTGTTCTTTTAAGAGAGCCCGGGTTCCTATATATTTCAACCTATAAATAATTAGCCCCTTAGAACCCTTTTAGAGGATCGAGTTGGGGGTCAACTTACACCATCATGAGGCCGTGCGTCTCCAGCAAAACTATCCCTCAAGGTTCTCACGTCTCAGCATCTGCGCATCATTGGATCACGGCGTCTCGTTGACCGCCTGGCTTACGAATTGCCATGCCTCTTTTGATTGTAGCAGCTGTAACGAGTAGTAAAACAGTGAGACATCAGTTGATAGTGCGTTATTAATTATAGCGATCCCCATAACTCCCCTAGTATCGTGGGGGTTGTATTATTTGTGACTTGAGTACAGAGTAGCTATTCCCATCCAATATTATACAGTAGAGTCATTGGTTCCTTAATATCAAGCCTAGTTCTATAGACGTCTTCCTATCGCTGTGCAAGTCAAGCATATAAAAACTATACCTCCTCTCATCATGACGCCTCATACCTTGTCTGAGCTAAAGTTTCAAGATGCGATTTGCGCGCGAATCAATTTCTCGTCTTTGTCATCCCCCACATCATAGGTTATGCTACCCATGCTGCCATGATATTCGCGACGATCCACGCTAACACGAACCTACATAATGTGATCTTCCACTGAGCCTCAACCCCGAAATGCGTCTCCAAGTTAAAAGACCTCGAGAATTACAGTTGCTCTCGATGAACTCGTGTCTTGTCATACACGGCAACTTACATTCTCAAGTCTCACAAGCCACGCACCTTGCTGAATCAATCTGAATCATACAGTGTCTAGAACAATCCCTACATGATTCATATCCTGCCTTACCTCGAATCCATGCTATGCGTAAGGCAAGCAGACGCTTAGTATCCGTTACTCTTATGCATTTCCCTGTGTTCAAGTTGCGGGATCTAACGATACTCCATATTTGACTGTTCTAGGTATTGCCTTCGAACTTCGAACTACCGCCTAGTGACGTCAAACCACAGGCCCCGAGACCCCTAAAATCCCCCCCGATAACGGCAAAACAACGGCCCCCACGTTCCGTTCCCGAGCTCAGCTCCCAAAATTTCTAAGAGTCGGCTCCAAAGCTCTCTCAAACCCTGTGATCGATCTCAATATCACGAGGCACTGCAACTCAATACCATTGGGCAAAGATCGCGCGTGATCTGACTCCCAGGCACCGATTTCTCATATACTATTATCCGTCCGCTCATTAAGATCAAACTTTATTCTACCTTCCTTTTTCGTAGCCTCGTCTGTTCTTAAGGGATAATAATCATGTCCAAGACTACTCTCGCTACTATGGCCTGCCTAGGCGCAGGAGGTGGTGCTGCTATCACTGCCGCCATCTACTCCATTCGAGGCGGTAAACGTGTCGAGGAGACCAATACTCTAGCTACGCCTCCTCCGTCAACCTCAAACTCCTTCGCCGCTCTTCCTGCTCCCACCGCCTCTCCCGCCGTTCCTCCCACCCAAGTCTTCGGACCTCCAGCCACTGCGCCTTCCGGTTTGCCAATCGACCCAAGCGCAATCGTCAACCCTGGGGGCCTCTTCGACTACGGCTTTCCAGGCCCTATCGCCGATGTCGCCAACCGCTCTGGCCTTGTCTCTTCCTACGATCGTCGTACACGAAACCCTCACTGGGTCGTCGAACATATCACACCTGCTTCTCTTGCCATTCGCGATGGTGATCGAAAGCACAGCAGCTTTCTTGAGGATGATTCTGTGCCACAAAAGTTCCGGGCTCTGTTGAAGGACTACTACCGCAGCGGTTACGATCGTGGCCATCAGGTCCCTGCTGCCGACTGCAAATGGTCTCAGAAGGCCATGGACGACACTTTCTACCTCACAAACATGTGCCCTCAGGTCGGCGATGGCTTCAACCGTGACTACTGGGCTCATTTCGAGGACTTCTGTCGTCGTTTGACAGTCAAGTATCCCTCAGTTCGCATCGTCACAGGCCCTCTCTATCTTCCCAAGAAGGAGGCAGATGGCAAGTGGTACGTCAAGTACGAGATGATCGGCACTCCTCCTTCAGTTGCTGTGCCCACACACTTCTACAAGGTGATCTTTGCTGAGGATGGTCGCGTTAGTGGAAACGTCGCGCTGGGCGCTTTCGTTCTCCCTAACGCCCCCATCTCTAACTCTAAGCCTATCACCGATTTTGAGGTTCCTCTTGAGGCTGTTGAGCGTGCTAGCGGTCTCGAATTTGCTACCAAGCTACCACCTCAGCGAAGACGACGTCTGTGTTCTGACCACACCTGTGCCCTTGTGATTCGAGACTTCGCGGATAAGCAAAAGGCGTTCCCTAAGAAATAGATGGTTACCAAGCATTTGTAAAGTTGAAAGGGGAATATTGGTCTCTGCATACAGGAATGAATGGCATGAGGTGCTCTATGGCCAGGCTCAATGGATTTATAACATATACGGCTGCATATGAGAGCGTCACATTTATGTTACATGTTTTAGCATTTAGAATTATATGCACCACCAATAGCATGTGCATCTTGCCTACGGGCTCAAATGAATGATGGGTATACAAAAGTTTTCGATTGATATATACATTACAGTTTTTGAAACCTGTGCCATATTCCGTAAGGATACAGTGTATGCTTGCTTTAGTTGCAAACAGTCAGCATTACGTAGACCACCAGCGCCAGAGGGTATCGAATCATCGACGTTTCTTTTTCTGGATTCCCTATCTCGCTCTCGTGTATTTCCCTTGTCGTTGTTCGTGGCGCAAACTCTCCTCTTGACTAGGAAGAGGAGCTCTCCGTCGGGCATCTGCCTTGTCGGCATCAAATCCAGGCATGGGAGGTGGTGGGACAGGCATGGCGAAGCCTCCTGGCGGAGGAGGCATGCTGCCCGGTGGTGGGATGAGTCCAGGGGGTAAGGCTCCTGGTGGTAGAGCTCCTGGTGGTGGGAGAGGCACGCCGGCCTTCTTCATAAGCTCGAGGAGTTGAGCTGGATCTGGAGGGTTATTGGGATCCAGTCCAGGTAAGGGAGGCGGAGGCGGACCGCCATTGAGTCCAGGTAAAGGGAATGGTAGAGGAGGTGGAGGAGCTCCTGAGCCAGCACCGACACCAGGAATGGGAGGAGGTGGAATACTTGAGCCAAGGCCGGGTAGGCCTCCACCAAGAGGCAGTCCAGGAATACCAGGCAGTCCAGGAACAGCAGCTTTCGGTGCGTCTTGGTCAACAAGAGCGTCCATCTCGTCTTCCATCTCTTGTTGTTCCTCCTCCTGGCGCTGCCGACGATTACCACGGCGGTCCCAGGTTCCTTGGGCCTCGGCCGCTGCTTCACCGATATGGTAGCGATCTTGGAAAACATCTGCATCTCCAGGTCTAGCACGGCTCCAGAAACGCGTAATTCGGTCGTTGGATCCTGATGCCAGAATGTGTCCGAGAGGGTGCCAGTCGAGGGACCAAATAGCATAATCATGAGCAAAGGGCACCTTGTGCATTGGCCATACCGACTGGGCGGCTACTGACGACGGGTCAGGGCTGTCGTAAGGAGCAACGGTGAAAGATTGGCCAGGAGGTGGGTTTGGTGAATCGAGTAGATAGTGGAATAGCGAGCCGTCCATACCGCCAGTACTGAGAAGATTAGGGTGGATAGGATGCCATGTGAGAGTGGAAATATCCTTCTCGTGGCCTTTGAGAAGGCAGATATCACGCATCATGCGAAGATCGAAAACACGAGCGGTCTGGTCTCTTGCAGATGTGGCGAGGCAAGCACCACGGACCTTTTCAAACAGTACTTTTGTTATAGTACTCTTGTGACCGTGTAGAGTCGTTAGACAGCGGCTAGTACGAGGATCCCAAAGCTTGACAAGATGGTCCTTGGAACCAGATACGAGTAGTCCCTTGGTAGGATGCCAATCCACACTTTTTGCATCCCATCCGTGTCCTTCAAGCTTGGATTCCATTTGTCCCAGAGCAAAGTCAAAGATCTTGAGGGTCGAATCGTCGCTTGCAGTGACGAACTTGGAATCACTTGGACTGAAAGCAAGGTCTCGAATAGGGTCAGTATGGGCGTTGATGCTCTGAACATTGTTGAAGTTTGGCTGCCAGTACTTGATAACTCCATCGTGATCCGCCGAGATAAGCCAGTCGTCACTATGAGAATATTCCAAAGCACGAATGGCAGAATCGTGAGCCTGCATAATGGTTTCGAAATTGAAGCCTGTTCCGTTCCATAGTGTGAACTCGCCACTGGTCGACGCTGTTAATAATCTTCGACCTTCTGGTGTCCACCGCACTACGTTGATGGGATGCTTGATCTTATTAAGAGAAGAGTGGAGGTGCTTGATAGGGATACTGTCGGCAGCTTTTGTGACACGCGCTGCAGGGGGAAGCATCTATTTTGATGTCAGTCAGGGAGAAGTTGTTCATATAGAACGCTACTCACATCAACGATATAGCTAACGCTGGGTCGCTCAGCTTCGCCAGTATATCCTCCCCTATAGCTAGGGGCACGATCATGTTGCCAGTGTGTTATAGTGGCGCCATAGTCAGTCACAGGTCCTGGAGTTGAAGCGTCAGTTTGAAATCAGTTATGATTTAAGTCTTCAGGTTATGATGTATGTGTACTCGAATGCCTCCTCATAGCCCCAGAACGAACCCCTGCCTTTAAGCATGAGTTTGGCCAAAACCAAACATCTTGATTGCTCGTCTGAACAACAATCGTCCCTTGAACATACATGGAATAGAGACATTTGATGTAGTAGCATCTCTCCCACAACTTTCATATTTTTCTGCCACTGAGCAGCTTGACAATGCAAACACAACAGGGGACATGTCACTGAGTATGATGGGTAAACTTACGCCTGCCTCGGACCTTGACGAATGCCCCATCTTGGCCCTGACCACCACCATGATCACCACGAGGCTCATAGGCCATCGTGACGGATTTTCTTTGGCGTATCAAGCATGCACAATAGCTTTGAGAAGCGCGTCGAAGGGAGTGGGTCCGTCAAGATGGAAACGAACAACTAATACAGGTATCAAGTCGCTGTTGGATAATCTCTGGGTAGTTGACCAGACGGAATCTCTATATGGTGATGATGAGAATTTTAATTCCTGTAATAAGACGTCGGGGGCGGCGATTTTATTTGATAGAAGATGAACAAAGACGATGCTGTTACTTTCGGCGCGTGAGCTTCCAGTTGAAGTTCAAAGGTACGAAGCGCCGATTCAAGCGATGATTAACCGGCCAGCCTCAGTTTTGGAGTCAGGCCTTTCTCCAAAAACTCCAAGTCACATGACCTTTCACTCTCCAAACTTTGAGACTCTCAACGGTTAGATCTGATGAGATAAAGTGCCTAGAGTGCCTCTGCTAAAGGATGCACATGCCTGAATATCCTTTCGTATACCGAATTGTTGGGGCGCAGATTCGTCACCCACGGGCTCTACCCGAGCTTATGTACTGCGTTAGTTCGCTCATGCTATGACTGTTGCATCTCACCAACAGCATGCAATACAACCGCACTTTCACATGCTTTCACATTGATTGATCCAATATCAGTCGCAAAGTTGCAAGCCTTCTGGGGCCTGCGCGACCTGTTGCCGCATACCTTCCCCCCTGCGGCGCCACAAGCCAGTGGCTCGGGGGAGTTCGTCGATCCATTAAAACGCTCAGAATGCAGCGGAAGCCAGGGGTGTTATGCTCCCGGCCCCCCCTTTAGCGTTGATGATTGTCTTTAGCCTCACTGTAAAAGTCCCTGAGCTGCTGCTAAAAATGACCAGAGCGAAAAAGCTCAAACAGCCCCGCCAGAAGAGGCGCCAGAATGGTTGCTCTGCATGATAGTACTAACTTCTAGGTATTGGACTTGGCGAGATGGGATAACTCAGGCAGAAAGTGAGGAGAGAGGCCGTAGCAAAAGAAACTCAATTGATTGTGTGTCTTTAATTGGAATTTCTCTTCCACCTCCTTTTTTTCTCCGACCCTTTATCTCCTACATTCCTGTGATTTGATAAACCCTTTAACGTGCTTTATCTCGAAGCTGTAGGTGGTTCATTCACTGCGACAGTGGCGTTCTCGGTATCTTATCATCCTTGTAACAAACGCCGCCACCCAAACAACTTGACGTTGACAAGGTCGTCGTATCTCCGTCGGCTACTCTGCTCAATTCTTTCTTTTATTTTCTTCTCACCTAATTTCTTGAGCTTCTACCTTTTGCGCGATTAGTCTGCCGTCTAGGCAAGGCTCTCACAAGATGAATTCGGCTACAGCGACGAGCATAGAAACCTCGAATGGTTCGGCCTCTGTCTCCCGGCGAAGCGGCCACGACGTCACACAGAACGAACCCAACAATCGCACCAACGGAAACGGTAACGGAACGGCCACGACCAAAACTCCAAAGAAGCCTGGCCAGAAGTACAGACACGTCGCTGCGGTTCACAAACAGACGAGACCTTCATGTCTGAGTCACGATTCCGATGCTGCCCCCAGCTTTATTGGGTTCCGTAACCTCATGGTCATTGTGCTTGGTATGAGAGCTTCGATGCCCCTCATCATGATGTTATCTGTTGGGTTATTAATGCTTGGCAGTTGTTGGAAACTTGCGATTGATGATTGAGAACATCCAAAAGGTATGCTTCATCTCCCGTCCATCAATTTCGCCTTCGACAACCAGCTAATACTGTCTATAGTATGGAGTATTGATCTGCGTGAGGTGTCATGATTACAGCCGTCAAGATATTTACTTGGGTCTACTCCTTTACTTCCTCATCCCATGCCATCTCCTCGCCGCTTACTTGATTGAGCTGGCTGCTGCTCAGCAGGCTCGAGGATCTCTCAAGCGTGTCAATGATTCACCTTCTGGTGGCCCCTCAGAGCAGGAGCGTAAGCGGTTTCATAAGACCTGGGTTGTTGTCGCATGGGCTCATCTTTTCAACATCACTCTTGCCCTTGTTCTCACCACCTGGGTCGTGTACTTCAAGATTCATCATCCTCTCATTGGCACCTTGACCGAGATGCATGCCATTGCTGTTTGGCTCAAGACTGCATCATATGCTTTCACCAACCGAGACTTGAGACATGCCTACCTGCATCCCGTGGAAGGAGAGCGAGAACTGGTACCTGAGCTGTACACGCAATGCCCGTATCCCCAGAATATCACCTTCAGCAACCTGGTATACTTCTGGTGGGCACCCACACTCGTATACCAGCCCGTGTATCCTCGCACAGATAAAATCAGATGGGTCTTTGTGGCCAAGCGAGTTGGAGAAATTTTCGGCCTCAGTGTATTCATGTGGGTTGCGAGCGCTCAGTATGCTGCACCAGTCCTTCGGAACTCGCTCGACAAAATCGCCTCCCTTGACCTGATGTCTATTCTGGAACGGTTACTCAAGCTTTCGACCATCTCCCTAGTCATCTGGCTTGCCGGTTTCTTCGCACTCTTCCAGTCGTTCCTTAACGCCCTAGCTGAGGTTTTGAGGTTTGGCGACAGGTCATTCTATGACGATTGGTGGAACAGTGAGAGCTTGGGAGCATACTGGCGGACGTGGAACAAGCCTGTTTACACATATTTCAAGCGTCATCTGTACATGCCCATGATCGGGCGTGGTTGGAGTCCTCAAGCAGCCAGCTTTGTAGTCTTCCTAGTATCGGCTATTCTTCACGAGATCCTTGTCGGTGTCCCTACGCATAACATCATTGGTAAGTTTACATATTCTGAATCATAGTTACACAACTGACGATTGCAGGCGTCGCTTTCCTGGGCATGTTTCTTCAACTGCCACTTATTGCATTGACCAAGCCTCTTGAAAATATGAAACTTGGGCATACTGGCAAAATAGTTGGGAACACTGTCTTTTGGGTATCATTCACCATATTTGGACAACCCTTTGCAGCACTGATGTACTTCTACGCTTGGCAAGCAAAGTATGGAAGTGTGAGCAAACAGATGACGACAGTGTCGAATTAGAGTGCCTTGGCTATGGACAAAGTTTCTGGATACCTACTGTTTGGTATTGCTTAGCTAACATGTTTACCGTATTGGTACGATACATATTTGATAAACTACTATTAAGAAATCGGTTGCCTATCTTCGTACATCTCTAGTATTACTGTATTTGCATGCGCCTATGGTTAGATCGCCCCCCTCTTCTCTTACATCTTCTAAGCAATGAAAGGAATCTTTGTTCCCACTCTCTTCCGATATTGTACATAATCATCTTGGAAGAACTCGATCAACTTGGCCTCCTCGTGTTTAATTCGCTTGCTGAAGAACATCCAGAGAACAGCCGCATAGGCAAAAAAGCACAGAATGTTGCCCATTACTAGCTGTGTTCCCAGTCCCCAGTAAAAGAATCCAAAGTAGCTTGGGTGGCGGAAGATTGAGTAGATGCCTGAAGTCACCAGCTCGTGGGAATCCTTCTTCCTGGTCTGGACATGATGGTTGAAGCTGGCTCCAGCTTGCAACATGGCCACTGAGCGGACGTACTGTCCAGCAGTGACCATGGCAAGGCCGAGGAGCAGAAGGATAGGACCGGTACCATAGGGTGCCCAGTGTCGATTAGGGAAGAAGAGATTAACAATGGCACACTCGATAAACGCAGCTGAATGAGCGATGGCGTAGCCTGGCCAGTTTGCGGTCAGAAGAAAACTTCCAATGCTAGCCACAAGTGTGTTCTTCTCAGCTGTAGTCCAAAACTCGAGAAAGTGAAAAGCCGAGAGTGCAAAGAGGAAGAACGGAACACGCCAAGCAGGGCTAGAAGTCAAGCACAGAATGGCCCCCATAGAGATAGCACTACAAGCCAAGGTAATACCGAGGCAGAAAGCTCGAAGAGCGATACCGGAGAGTGACTTGGGCTGGCCGGCAAAGTAGGGCTTCAGGATCATGAGTTCGTCCAGAGAGCGAGAGTTGCCGGAGAAGGAGTCATGATGAGGAGGCGATGCTCGATGATGAGCAGTTGAAGGGCTGAAGTTGACGGGTCTAGCACCCGCATTTTGCATGGTTTCAGACATGGTGTTCTTTGATGAAAAGTCAGAAAATAGTCTATACGATCTCATGAGGTCTTCAGGGGTTGATATGAAGCTTGATGAAAGATTAGATGATCAGATGAACGTACAAATTCTGAGAAGAGCCGTGAAGAGAAGAGAAGGACTTGAAAGGCGGTCTTTGGCACTGAAATAAAAAAATGAAAAGTTACTAATTAGAAGGCGTGTTGGCCCTCGTCCCCAAATGGCGTCTGCAGTCTTGGATTGTAAGGCAGAGAACAATATCAAGGTTGTTGGCCTTAGCTCATGAGTTTGGAGGATCTGAGCTTTAGGTAGTGGACCTATCCACCCAGACGTTGGCTCCAGGGTGGCCAGGAAAGTCAAAGTACCGATGAGCTGTAGGTACATGAAGATGCTATCTGGTCCAGGATCAAAAATACTATCAATGTCATAAAAACACCACAAATGACCTCAAGTAATTGTGATCAGGTACTAGACCAGTTCCAGATAATACTGGTGGTGTTTGGGATTCTTTTCTATGTCATTTTATGACTTGGTGGCTCTTTTTGTCTTCTCGTCGGCGCTGATTTTCGAGGCTGGGAGAATCGAACTCGGAATCTGAGGTAGCTTTGAATGAGGGGTACTTTGGAGATGTCAGCTTGCTCGAGACAATGTGACCGCCGAAACTGATATCACAAAGGAGATCACATGTATGCAGGAAGGAAGACGCCTTTCCATGCACGGATAAGCCATGTTGGTAGCACTTAATAAGTCCTAAGGCTTCAAAGGCTCATGTGTGGATATATGCTATCTATATGGAATTGTCTCTAGAAACAACAATGGGTATATTGTAAACAAAGATATGCACCGATTCCCTGAGCTCTACTTTCTTCCAAAGATTTCCACCTGTTAATGCTTCCATGTATGGTATATGGTCGTAGTTTCAATGCTCAAAATGCATGCTCGACAGAGCGCAATTTGAAGTCAACTCAGCTTACTTTGGGCTGGTCTTCGGACAAGTAAGTGGTGTGGAATCGGTGACCTTTCCATATGCCCCTCAAATTAGAACGTAGCTCTTGTGTAGAGAATGAAGCGCAAAATGGCCACCTTCGGGACGTCGTAAGGTATCTGTGGTTTGTGATAGATCGAAGCTGGTCTCCAGTCCAAGGTAGAATATTATGTGAATGGTGATCCTTCCTCAAAGTCCGCCCTGGATTGAGAAAGAGGAAATAATGAGTACCAATACGTTGATGAACCCCCAGGTGCAAGGAATCCAGGTGTTCATCTCGTAGTATCCAGCAGAGTAAACAGCTCCCAACCTAATAATTTGTTAGCCAAGGTGGTTTGCAAGACTAACACGGCTTACACTAAGCCAACAATACTCCCGGCCATGACAGCCTCAAGCCCAGCGATAAGGAGATAGATGACAGGTACTGCCCATAGATATCTCCAAGACGACTTCTTCCAACCGTGGGTAAACATGGCAATCAGAACTGCCCCCATGTGGAAGCATGCATATATGATGAGCGTCCATAGTAAAGTAAATCGCCAAACATCTAAGACATAGTAGAGGGTATATTGTTTGTCTGCGGTGGTGTCATATAGAGTCTGCACGTTCAGGGACGGGAAGCGCGGCGTCTGATAGTCTGCTGGAGGAGTATTTGGCAGGGCCATCTATCGTTTGTATTGATTAGCGCTTTGCTTGAAATAAGGACAGAACTAAACCTGAACATACCCTGCCATCATGGAGGCTGCAACAGCTCTCAACTTGGCCGATTCTTGCGGTGTCGTTAGGAATAGGATTGAATATGATTAGGTATGATTATGGGGTGTTGGAATTAGCAGTGACAGGGGGCAGGGGTGCCAAGGTGCCTGCTACTAAGGTTAGGTTCTGATGGAGCTGAAAGTGTCCCCAGAACGTCATCCCCAGGCCTCGGCAAAAGCCCGTGAAGTCGGCATGCGCAACCGCGACCTCGGAATTGTCAACCTCCACTAGATCCTACATCAACACTCCATCGACAACTCCCTCTCGTTCACCATACAATCCGAATGCGTCGATATGTCTTCCGATAGACTCCTCCGAACAGTTTTGCAGCATTACCCAGACATCCACGATGCTGCAAAGACCGAGCAGATCATCGGGTCGACAACACATCTCCTCACCGAGCTCACAAACCCTCTAAATCTCGGCCTTCTCACGTCGCAATTGTTAACGGCCCCTGCGATATGGTTTCAGCCAGGCGGCATTCGCACTTCGGTTCGAGTTATCAGCATATACAATACCGCGGCCGCGCGCATCCATAACTATGAAGTCGCTAATCGCGATCGGAAAGAACCCCATGAGGGTGGTGGACTGAGCTGCGAAGAGTGGACGCGCGCCGTGGTCAAAGGAGCGGACGATCGATCGAGGCGGTGGCAGCACCTTTTAGTTCTGACTGGTGTTCTTATGGGAATGGAGTCTAGTAATAGGCACTCATTGTCGCGTGGCATGAGGAATACTCTTGAAGAGGCGGTAGTGATGGCGGCCAATCTGGCACTCGAGAGTCGCGACGAAGATGGTCCGGTCGCAGGCGCATCGGTTGTTATGGCACTTAACTTTGCCTTTCCGCTACTGTCTGACTTCCATCGAAGCCTCATAAACTGCAATGCGCTGTTGCCTCTTATTGTATGGACGGTAACAGCTGAGGAGGGCCTCGGCCACGGCCAGTTCTTGGCGGCAGTGAGCTCCGAGGTTGTCGAATCACCAAACCACCTCCTCGCATGGTCACCAAATACACCCTCGTTTCGATTCATCCAAGAGCTGGATAGGCGACCTACTCTAACCAACATGGGGCCGTTGGCGAAGCTTGCTGGGTATGCTGTTCAACAGGCTACAGACACAGAGGCTGTGATCGCCGCACAAGATGCTCTTCTTGCCTTTAGCAGCCAGGTATTGGAGATGTGGCGGTTGAATCGTTTGAGCGACATAGATCCAGCGCTTGAGGGCAATGTGCTGACCCAGGAGACCATTACAAGCACCTGGCCAGTTCTATGGAACCTGCTGAGGAAGCTCATGTTTGGGACGGTTGCTATTCTGCAGGCGATTGTCTCACGAAGTCTCCTCGACCCGCGCATGCTCAATGATATGGCTGCTCCTGTCATTGCGTCAAAATCTCTTCGAATATTACGCAACATCTTCTTTATCTCTTCAAGGAACGGCAACAACGCGTTCCAAGTGTACAACTTCACATACCTCACTTCTATCGACTCGATCTCTCGGAGTGCCCCTGCTTGTCACAGCTTCCTCCAGGAATTCCGACCATCTGAAGATGCATCAACATCAACGACATATCTAAAAAGAACCTTGGACCTATTTTACCTTAATATCTCTGAACACTTACCACTCACTCTGCCAACCGATGCATGCGATGCTCTTATAATCAAACCAGCAATTGCATATATCTCACACGAAGGACCTACGACACAAAATATGGTTGAGATCTTTGAATCCGCACATAGCGCTATTCTATCAACCATATCTTGTCCTCAGCATAGCCCTCTCACCATTGAACTCACACCTTTCTATATCGCTCTGCTGTTCAACTCATTCCCGCAGCATATCTCCTCCCGTCAATTCAGAGTGGCCTTCAAGACTGTAATGCAGATTGTATCACCTCCCTTCCCCATTGCAGAGCTGGAGCCGCAGCTATCGGAGACACTTCTGGAGATGCTTCGAGCTTCGATTTCCACGGCGTCGACGAGTCTGCTACCACCAACAGCAGATACCGTCGCACAAGCTGCGATGGAAGAGACCCAGGAGGAGCGTCATTCTCAGCAGAGTTCACTTGCTTTAGCTCTAGTTGATTCACTTCCATACCTCCCTCTCCCTCTGGTGGAAGAATGGTTTACGATTGCTGCTCAAGCCATGAACGAAATTGAGGATCCCGTACTAAGGGAACCAGTCAAGCGACGGTTCTTGCAGATTCTCGTTAGTGGAGAGCTAGACGTGGAACGAGCAGCTATTGGGGTAGCTTGGTGGGGAACTCGAGGAGGTCGAACACTGATTCTCGGTGCAAGCGCGGAACCTGCCATGATGAGCGGCGCGCTTCCTGGGCCTGACAGGTCTAGCCATCTGTAAAGATGACATCCTTCGGCACAATGTTGCCATAGTGTGCATGCACTGTTCTGGATGAATTCTTGACCTTGCCGGGTCAGAAAGTGTATGTTTGCCGCAAAGTCAAAGACAAGCTTGTTGCACGTTACATTAAGGATGTAATAAAGTAACCCAAGCGGCAGTTATTAGCAACTTTAGTTACACCCTGGAATGATGACGTTGTGAAACATTTCAAAGGGGTTTCGGGTTGTTGGGCTGATCATCTGGCTATCGTGGGAAACCCCGCAGGAAGCATTTGGGCGTTACTGGTGTTGGGCTTGTTACCGCGAGTCTTGATGCAATTGTGTCATTTGTGCTTGAGTATCTAGCCTCAATAGGCGATTTGTGCTCGAGGCAGATCGAGATCTACTAGGAATTGGGTATGTCTCCGTTGAAGAAGCCGGACACGCCGGGCGACGATAGTTTGCTGAGAACGGGCAATCACCACACGTGGGGAGACAGAGTATTGGACAGGGCACGAACTGGATGCCCAGAGGTTTGACTTAGCTTGGATGTCTTTGTTGGTGTGGTGGTCTGAGGAATACATACCGAGCAGCGAGGCGTGTTGGCCTGCCACCAACTCATACACACGTGAACTTGTTTGGGGGCAAAGATTGCAAGCTATACCCGGCTCTTATAAGATAATACGACCTTAATTGATATGAAAATCTGGGAATGCACTCATCAATATCAAGGAAGCAAGCTACGATAAGCAATCGAAGGATCAATTACCAAGGCAAAGGTCCTGGTGAAGCGGGGTTACTATTGCTGCAGCACCTATTCTCTCACTATCAAGAGTGAGCAGTGTTGTTCTGGAACCTGAGCGGGGAGTCAAGACAAGGTTGCTAGGCCCGATTCCGGGCGCGATCTTGACTTAGACCCCGTCTTGGCAAATGAGGGGAGGGAATGTCACTCAGACAATTTCATCCTCTGATGCCGATTCTTCCTCTCAAGCGTCCTTTTCTGCTTCACCTTGTCTCTCATGCGTCATGGCGAAGCTTCAGGCCAAAGTTCATGTCCGTTGCTCCTCGGCTTTGATCTGAGTCGATCATCCGGGCCCTGAAGATCTGGACTCTTCTTGTTAGACCGCAACTTGGTTCTTGATGCCGATAGCTTGGCACCGATACAGCTCAGAGCTGGCATAGCCTCAGTCCGTGGAGCCTACAGGTCAGCTCGTCCAGGTTCTGGGACCTGGCTTGGACCCTGCAAAGCTGGGTCACGGAGGGTCCGTTCATTGCTTGTTTGGCCTAGCGTTTCCCTGTTAGATCAAGGCTAATGCGCTTTTCAGGCAGATCAATGGCCTGAGAGGTTTCAATACGTACCTTGCCTGAGCTATCTCATCACAGACAAGAAACATGACGACACCAGAAAAGACAAGCTGAGACGCGCTGATCGTGCCAATTGCTTGCAGAAGAGGCTGATTCGTGGGAATGTCGCACTCACTGGCTAAGCAATGCACAAACAACAGGTTTTTACCGAAATGCAAATATAGTACAGAGTGATAGAGGGGTTGGAGAGGCATCAAGGGACCCAAGTATCGTGAGAGGTATCTACGTTCGATTTCTTGGCAGGGTCTATCATGGAGAGCTTATTCCAAGGACATTCGGGTTACAGCGAGTCCCAAGAATTTGATCATCGGCTTCAAATTCCTAGGCTAAACTTAGCTTTGGGCTGGGTACATGTACCTCATGGCACGACAGCTACAGCATGTAGCTCAGTCAACGCGCGTTCCTTGTGGGACATGATCACATCGTGTCAAGATTCTGATATCCATCTACCAAGTCTCGCAGGTTGCAGGGTACGTACTGTACATGGGGTGTTCCGAAGCTAAAACATTCTGCTAGCTAGTCCATGCAGCTTCAGCTTTCTAAGACAAGGTCTATGCCACAATGGAACAGCGGCACGTCATTCCTCCCTGTGATGGATGAGGGATGAGAGAGGAGGGGGAGGGGGAGCTTGTTGATCCACATGATGAAGATGGGGAGCTCCAAGTTAGCTTGGAGGGGGAGGCAGGGAGGGAGCTTCTCTCACATAGGTATTAAACAGAAGCTTGCCCTCTCATGTTCGGACTATTTCCCATTCATGCTATTGCACAATCTATCTATCTACATCACCAACTATCTATTCTCTCTCAAACCAAACCCCCCCCATAATCAACATGTCTGACAGCTACGGTGACAACAGCTACGTATGTTCTCCCAGCTCTATCTACCATCTCATAAAGCTAACTCTCCCTCAGGGCTCCAGCCGCCGCGACAACGACAACGACAACAGCTACGGTTCTTCCAACCGTGATAACGACAACGACAACAGCTACGTACGTTCTTCTCATCTTATAACCTTTCCCATCAACGCTCACTCACACGTAACAGGGCTCTAGCCGTCGTGACAACGATAACGACAACTCGTATGGCTCTGGCAACAACAACAACAGCGGCAGCTACGTGAGTGCATACTAGTCCTCTATACTCGCACATACTAACGTAGCTCAGGGCTCATCTGGCCGCGACAACAGCGATTCGTATGGCTCTAGCAACAACGATTCATACGGATCCAGCAACAATGACTCTTATGGCTCAAGCCGTCGTGACAATGATAACGACAACTCTTATGGCTCGTCCGGTAACTCTGGTCTGAGCGGCGGCAACGACAGCTACGTAAGTGAACTATCATGCCAAATAAATCCTTCATGACTAACATGAATACTAGGGCTCCAGCCGTCGCGATAATGACAACGACAACTCCTACGGCTCCAGCAACAAGGACAGCGATTCTTATGGATCCAGCAACAATGACTCTTACGGCTCCAGCAACAAGGACAACGACAACTCCTATGGCTCCAGCAACACCGACTCCTACGGTTCCGGTAACAAGAGCAGCGACTCTTATGGCACCAGCACCAGCAACACATACGGCTCTGGCAACAATGACAGCTACGGCTCTGGCAACAATGACAGCTACGGCTCTAGCAACAACGACTCTTATGGGTCTAGCAACAAGGACAACGATTCTTATGGTTCTAGCAACACATACGGATCTGGCCGTGACAATGACAACGACAACGACCGATCAGGTGGTTTCCTCGACAAGGTCAAGGACAAGGTTGAGGACAAGCTCAGGGGAAACAAGAACAGTGGTGACAACGACTACTAAGTATGAATGTTTGAGAGAGATTCTAGCGTGTTAGTGTTAGCTACTTATTGAGTGAGATGATATATTCCTCGCTCCTGAATTGAATTTCATTTGTGTCTATGTGTTTTCAACCCGATGTCTTGTGAAGTATTTGTTATGAGATCCCTCGTGTAAGCCATTTCAAAGAACAAGGTAATGCTATTATTTGTCATTTCAACCATATTGTACCCGTCACTGTCTTGATACTTGAGCGACACAGACATGTCACGTCTTTTCGGGTCCTGTCGCTGGTTCGAATTGAATAAGTAGTATTAATCTTGGTGAAAATCGCTCTCATTGTATGCATATGCAGGATAAATAGAACACAAACTCACATCATCGTTATGCCGCTTCATCCCAGCTAAACCAACTTCTTATCAACCTTGATAAGGATCGCACCATCCGTGATGCGACCCTCACAATCCATGAGATGCACAAACCGATACCCACTACCCAGCCTATCAAGTCTCATACAAGCCCAAGCCGCCAAGTCATCCCTTCCAATCTCATCATCACGCACTGTAAATCGCACCCATGAGAGTTCGTCGACGACATGAGGCACAGGGGGGAATTCGAGACGTTCACCAGCAAAGTCAATCATGTTGCCACGGTGTGTCTTTGTGCGGGCCTTGTATTCACCCTCGCGCTCGTGTCCTTCGTTAGGGACAGGGCCGCCGTGGAATTCATCAGGTCCTTCGACGTGAAGCTCGACTTTGACATAGGGCTCAAACCCTCTGGTAGAGGTGTCGCCTGGTGGGAGTGGGATGTTTTGAGCGGCGAGGACTGTGATTGTGAGATGGAGCGATTTCCGGGTGATGGTGTTTTCGGTTTCTTCGTCGTTGCGGTTTGGACGGTAGCCTAGTAGAAGTTAGACGGATGGTTCGTGAGACGGCTTAGAATGAGTATGTACCTTGAGGTTTGAGGACATATCCTCCTGTTCCAGCAAACATGCCTTCGTTGAGCATCATGCCCTCATCCCACCTCTGCCAATTGAGCGCAACGATCTGAATACCCTTGCGCCAGAAAACAGAAGGGTCGAGATTGGACGATCCTATTCGCAGACCCCAAGGATAAGTTCTCATGAGGAAGTGTCGGTTGTGGTTGAACAGATCCGATGCTTGCTTCTCGTGCACATCGATGACCTTCTTCTCTGACAGGGAAAATATGTGTGTGGGCATGCCAGCTTCTGGCTGTGTCAAGCTCTTGAAAGACACACCTCGGGCATGGAAACCCATACGACTCAGCTCTTGTATAATCTTTGCCGGCTTCTTTGGCGGAGCATCGCCAGCCTGAGCACCAGGGGCTGGCGCTCTGTCTTCCTCCTCACTCTCCTCTTGAGTGGCATCTGCACCGGGTGGTGCATACTTAACCTTGACGATGAGCTTTCGACGCAACTCATCTGGGCTGGGTAGAGCATCAGGTTCGTTCTCGGGCTCGGGAACGAGAAGATCGCCCCAGACTTCCTTCATAATGCGGACCATGGCAAGTTGCTGGTCCGGTTTGCAGTGGACTTCAAGAGAGACAATGACGGGCAAGTCGCTAACAACAAAGGCGCTCTCGCGAATGGCCTCGCAGACAGCCCGGAAGGAAATCTCCTTGGTGAGGGTGTAGCCGTGGAGCACACGGGGCTCAACGATAGCAGCTTCGGGCTCCGTGGACTCGGGATCGGCGCCGGGAGTGGGAGCGGGAGCGGGCTGTTGGCCGGAGGCGGGGTCGGGGTCGGAGGACTCATCCTTATCACGGAGACTCGTCTTTGCGAGCTTTTCTTTGAGTTTTCCAAAAGTGCTTCTCTTTTTCGTCTTTTTCACGACTTTCTTCACACCTCTCTCCTCATCGCTGCTGGAA